>NC_142993.1:5151515-5454545 GCF_061535395.1 Colias eurytheme | reverse complement strand
AAAGAACACAATATTTTTTTAGTATTTGTGTACTTATGTGTTACAACAAATAAGATAAAGGCATCATTAGCGCATTCAAATTATTATAAATATGTTTTTAATTCAAACCTTGCTTTCCGCTAAATAATTGAGCAGGATAGTATATAAGTTTATTTTCGCCATTAAGTCTCGCAGCCTCCACAGCATGTCCTGTATTCCAATATATGTAAGCTCCCAAAGAATCGATTGTGAGCTCTTTAGCCACAGTTACTATGGGTACTGGCTCTCTATTGCTCCCGTCAAAATTACCTCGTGTTATCTAAAAAAGAATTTATTTTTAGCCTCATATGTTCGGATATTAGTGATTTTTGAAGCTCTAAGAGGTAAACTTGTACTTTATGATGAACTAGATTCTGGTTAAATTGTGAATATTCCGGTGAAATTTAACAACAATTTGTCGAACCGTCGATTTTTAACTCACAATATTTTTCTATAGTTTTATTTTCTAATTTTCACTTACCAGCTGTTGTTTAGGATTGGACCAATAAATCTTCTTGCCAACCCAGTCTACGGCCAAACTTCCAACGTTTTCCATATTGGGCATAAAGTCTCTCTTGCGTGTTGTTGTGTTATACCACATAACCGTGGATGCATTTGTAACCAAATATAGTTTATCTCGATACCAAGATATGTCTATGATCTTTAGATTTTCGAGATCGCGTCTGTTAAAAAATAAATAAATATTTGAAAGTGAGCACCACTTTGGACAATCACGATATAACAATAATAGATTTTACATACCGATGAATTAACGTTTGTAAATTATCTCCCGTTAAGTCTGTCTGTAATAGTCCATCAGGACCGGACCACAACAAAGTGCTTTGTAAAGTCGTCGGTGAAGATTTCAAAGTTTTTCCTACAAATTCTGAAGACCACGGACCTGAAACAAAATGTGGGTAAGTTTATCTACATCGGTGATAGATAAATTTATGTATTTAAATTGGTAATCAATTAAATTTTAAGTTTTAAATACTTAACAGCCTTACCTGAACCAGATTGCGTCACTGCAGCAACTCTGACCACATATTCAGTATCTTGTTCAATATTTTCAACGATGCGCGTAGATTCCTTAATATCTTTTCTGAAAATATTTACACATCATGAAGAGCAATTTTGTACAGATATCACTATCACTTTAATTATTTCTTTGTTAATATTTTAAACTTACTATTAACATTTACTTTAATTTTTAAAAGACGTAATACATACGCATTTAATACAACAAAAAAGACAAATAATTATTATAATAATTTCAAAACACATACATATCAATAGTGTTCCCAGTGCCCACATGCGTCAACTGCAAGTGGAATGTCCACTGCTGCCAAGCCCCACTCCCCTGATGGCCCAACAAGTGTGGGGGCGACCAAGACACCTTCGCTCTATTGATGCCCATCACACTTTGAACTCCCAACGGCGGATTTACCGGCACAGGTATTGGCTGACAACTTCGTAAAGCCACAATCACTTGTCTTGTTGCTATAGTCTTCGTATTGTACGCTACAGGGTATTCATTGTGGAAGTAACTGTCGCTTTTCGCGTGATACTCCTCCGTGAGCATTTCTTTGCCGTTCGTCCAGTAGAACAGACCGTTTGCGTACGCGATTGAACGCGGCGAGAAGAACATTGGTGTTTGTGTGTTGCTACGGAAGTCGGTTACTTCGCGCCTAGAATAAAGTCCAATTATTTAGGTGTCTCAGTTTAAGTTAGTTTTTATCTCATAGCAAGAGAGAAATAGTATAGGCCATAGGGTATTCTTTACACTACAAGAATAACTTAATATACATACTATATGGGTCATAAGAAAATGTAACATCTTATCCATTAAACATTATTTAATACTTACCCATCTAAAGAAACTGCCAGCACAGTATTTCGTCGCAAATGAGCGACCAGTAATCTAAAATCAGCGTGGTCCACAGTAAAAGCTCCCAAATATGCATCTCGCACTATGAGTTCTGGCGACGCTTCGTATCGCACACCGTTTAAAATATTTGCCAAATCGATTCGATATAGACCACCTCGCTCCATACCGCGTAATGCCCAAAATAGATACCTGTTAAAAGTATTAATTTGTAAAATTACAAAGTTTAACAAACAAATGTATTCGTAATTTATTATTGTTTTCCTTGGATGGGTTACCTGGAAGAGATGGCTCTGTAGCCATAAGGTCACCTATTGTGCAATTTGTTTGTATCTTATTTTATGTTATTTCTTTCATTTGGTGTGTGCAATAAAGTATTCATTCATTCATTCAAATGATTCGTTGTGACTACAATCTACAGTTTTCTAATCGAAAATCATGAGCAGAAAACAGTATAATTTTGAAGTACACTTACCCATTATAAGCGTCAACTTCAAAATGTATCGGGCGCGAATGGAATCCAGCCAAAGTGAACATTTTATTTTTTCCATCGAAATCACAACGCGATATTTCCCAACTCGGGTACGTACTCGCGTTATTCAAACTTCCTTCATTTTTGTGGTGAACTTCACCAAGAATATACAAATGCTTGTTCAACCAGTCTACAGAAAGATCTAGAGGTTTGTAAGATATGGTATCTGGAGTCAAAATTGCTTCTGGAACGTTCTTTTTCGATAGAGAACTTCTATATACGTATCCATTAGACACAGATATGAACAAAGAATTACTTGAGATGTCAACACCCACTCCTAGAAAACAACAAAAAGTGTTAAATTGGTCATGCTTTTTTATTATTTCATGATAGAGATGTTTTTATAAGAGCCATAATAAATTGTTACCTGTAATATTATGATCCGTGCTATATAATTCTATGGGGTCTGATAGCATATCATTAGCAGAAGCAGCGAGTATATTGTGCTCTCCTCCCAAAATAAGAACCGGTTGTTGCGTAGGTATTGCTGAATATAAAAAAAATAAAGATTTTTGATCGACTTTAACTTAAAATCGCATATAATTGGCTGAAAAATATTTATATTTTTTTAATAATTAAATACAGTGATTTTATTTTGGTTGTACTCACAAGTAGGTAGAGGTGGGGTAGATATTCGTACGTAGGCTCTCGGGCCTTCCCCAACTGCGTTACGCATAGCCACAGAAACTTCATACTCCCGCGCTGGTGCTAAATTTTGAAACATGTAAAACAGCGTTTTGTTTGACGCCGGCATGTCCTGTAACATTATAATTTTCTTATAACTAAATGATAATATAAAAAATAAAATTGTCAACTTGTTTCACTTGCAATGTTTAATTTTAAATGCAATTTACTAGTGGCTTTACGCTTAAGGGCTTGGTCTAGTAGTGCAAACAAATGCATCCTGTCATCCTATATGTAAATAATACAAATGTACTAAGGGAAAGTTGCTCCACTTAATTTTTAAAAATTAAATCATTCGTATAATTTAATATTCGTAATAAGTACCAAAAATGACAATTTGAAACAATTTTCGTGAAAATTACACCGGGTGATTTTTTTTTATCAGTACACAAAATTTGCGAATACTTTCTATTGATATCTTCAACTTCATGTTTATATAACTGATCAACTTTTACAAAGAAATTTGGACGAAATATAAAAAAAAATAAGCTTTCCATACAAAATGCATAACTCTATACATTTTTTTCGACCTAAGTTTCTGAGTGAAAGTTGTTCAGTTTAACTAATAAAACGGATAAACAAATTTTGTATTTAATAAAAAAAATGTAATGTTTGTGTTAAAAAATTATAAAATAGAAAAATACGCAAATGAAAACAAAAGATATTTATTTCTGACTAGCTTCCGCCCGCGACTCCGTCCGCGCGGATGTCAGTCTTCGCGTCTTCTACAGATTTATTATATTATGTATAATATATAGATTTATATTGATAAACCTAATAAATCTTTTGCTAGCATTCTGATGCTTTATCGGTTGCACTGGATTTATCTCTTTTTTTTCAATCGCTTGAATGATATAGGATGGGTCCTTGATGGGCATCGAATGCTGAAGTCTCGAATCAATCAATTCCGACAGTAGGCAATTTATGTAAAATCTTGATAATGGTCCATCATTTTATTTTGCCTAAACGTTACATACTTTTTTATATATTCTATTTTATATATTCTATTTTTAACGAATGATTCACTCCAGTCCAAACAGCAAATAAGCAGACTTCTGCTTCTGCAACGTTTAGTTGTCCCTGAATTTGAAAAAAATAGTCATGATTCTTATCTATGACAAAAGTGTTATTTTTTGCATTGTATTTCAAATATTAAATTTTTTTTTAACCGCATCTTCCGCATTCATGTCTTTTGCCGGAATTAGACATTTAACTACTAGTCCCATTTTCCCTTTTTGATATGGGAGTGTATAAAGTAAATTTTTTAGATATTTCTCGTTATACTTTTAAAAAGTTATCATTGTCATTTTGCTCATTAGGTAAAGTAATTTCGATATCAGTTTTAAGTTTTTTGATACCTGCAATAATAACGTCATAATCGCCTGCACATACTTATCGATTACACCCTGTATACAATCCACCATCCACATTCATAATGTTTTCCTGTCCTCCTCTCCTTTACGCTGTTCACCGATACATTTTAAATGAGTAAATCTGCTACCACTGAAGGATGTTTCATTGTGATCAGCAAATTTTCACCACTGTTGTCTATTATTTGTTTTTTGCAGATTGGTGATGTACCCTAACAATACGTCGAAAAGGGAAAGCATCAACGAATTATCGTTTTCGTCCTCTTTTTTTATTCTTCGCGTCTCTGTTACTTCTGATTGTTTAGTTCTCAACCCCACTGAATTTTGATGATGTGATGATAATCCATTCGTTTTAATATTGGTACTTAGAGTTGGTAGACTAAACTAGAAATGGTGGACTAAATTTGTCAGCGCGTCTGTAAGATCAGAATATAAAACCAACATCCTGTATTTAAGTTACAAAATTAATAATCAAACAACATGCCGCTACGTTGAAAATGACTAGAAGAAAAAATTAAAACACCTCGGATCAATTTTGGAGTAAACAAATCATTTTCCCCGTATGGGGATTTCCCCGGATGAACTTGGGAAGTTCAAGTTCTCAATACAAGTTTATATTATATTTCGTATTTCTCAAACGAAAAATAAACATTTTTGGAACTTCAAAAAAATTATATTATAAGAAAATTTATGAGCTTACTTTAGTTTTAAAGAAATATACATCCCTTTACTGACACCCCGTAAAATAAAGAAATTGTTGCCAATCACCTTTGCAATCTATTTGGTTTCATTAACTTTATGTTCGAAGATAATTTTTTTTCTAGTAGTTACACACGTATTTTTTTCGTTTATTTTCCATATCGAAATCAAATGTTTAAAAATACGAATATTTGCACAAAACTAAGATAAAAATAATCAATTAACAAAAATATTAAATTTAATGAAGTAGAGCAACTTTCACTTCGGTATGAAGGAAAATCGAGCGTAGAGCACACGTCAGAACGCTCCGGCCCAAGGAGCGCGACTAAAGAAATTCGCTAGGATTTTTCCTTATTATTTTAAATATTTTTTTAATATTTAAAGAATTATCAAAATTCAAAAAAAAAATTTTTTAAAGGATTAATACTCATTGGTCTTCAACCAACTCGAATAAATTAATGGAAAAAATAACTTTTAGCAGTATTTATCAATCGATTTTGTAAGGCAAAAAATGGGAAATTTAATGAATTTATAACGCTCTAATTAAGAAAATCATAAGTTTTTCGGCAATTGTATTCAGCAGTTTTTAATAACGACTATATAAGGATAATAATGCGCTGATCAGATTGTGTAAATTGTAATCGGTTGCAACGTAGTGAGTGCACAAACTTAGCTCGAAATGATTTTGGGGGAAAGAGACTTATCTTGAAGGCCTGATTAAGGTAACATAAAGTAACTTTATAAATGTGAAAAAATTCACGCGCATTGCGTATATAACACTAATTGATAAACAAGAAAAAAAAATTCAGTTTATCATTTCATTAGCCGGGAAAAAATTGTCAAATAACTTGTTGAAAACGCAATTTTGCTAGACTGCAGCCTTAACGAAATCTGTCTTAATTAAGGACATTCATCCATCACCTAAACAGTTTATACATATTTAAACGCAAACCTCTAGAACATCCGTATTCGGTTGCGTATCAGCCAGCCGCAGTACATATGATATCAAAGGGCCGTTAGGAAAGGGTCCCGGCTCCCAGGATATCGCAACCCGGCTGGGATCCGGAGCCGCGGCTCTAAGTGCAGTGGGCGCAGAACTCGGCTTGCCACTCTCTAGTGTTGAAATCACTACGGACGGCGCTGAGTATACCGGCTCGCCGGCACTGCTGCGACCGGAGAGGAATATTGCTACGCGAAACTGAAATAAACGAATCAAATTTCTAAAATGTAATGGAAGTGTAATATCATTTAAAAATGTAGGGTGGTTTATGTTTGTAAGAAATTGTTATAAGTATCACGTGTGAATAAAATGTATGACTATCGCTCTATGATATTTTTCAATTCAATTAATAAAATAATTTCGAAGGGATATGCAATGCATTTTCGGAATGGAATAAAAAGCAACAATAAAGTACATAGTTTGAAACAGTAGAGTGCAGAATTGAAATATTTACCCGATATTTCGTATAAGGTCGTAAATTCTCAACATTAATGATGGATTTATCGGAGCGACTAGAATTAGAATAATATTGCCAACTGCCAGGAAGCTCTTCGTATCGCCACTGTACAAGGTAGCTCAAGTTCCCAAGATTTGGGGCCTCCCAAACTAGAGAAAGTGATGTCGCTGTTAAACTATCAGCGACTAGAGCTGGTGCAGGAGGTGTGCCTATTAGATCTGTGGAATACATATATTATGGTTAATTGATGATATAATGTGCCTACTACATAGAATAATACTTCAAAATCAGTTTAATATATTTGGTACATACCTCGTATCATTTGAAAATACGTATTGAGAGCTTCATTGCATCCCATAACACAATACAGCTCTCGGGATAAAGCCATCTCCGAAGTGACATTCTGAAAAATAACCATTTTATAAAGAAATATTCCAAAGAAAAAATAAATAATAATAAAAGCTCATAAAAATTAAATACTCACACAAGCCGTTTGGCAAGATATTTCTAATCCTTCCAACCAAAGACCGCATCCTATTCTGCACTGTAATAATAAAGTAAAGGATACTGTTAATAATTAAGTCTATCAAGCGTGAAATAACTGGTTCGAAACAGATACGGTTTAAAGAGCGTATAACAGCTAATGAAAAGGGTAAACTCCATATAATAACATTAAAAATGTTAAGTCGAGATGTTTTATAGAATTGAGATGTGACGCCGATACATCACCATTAAAATATTTACACATTTAAATTAACCATAACAAAATTATACAATTTTCAATTAGTGATGACATGATAGACAATGACATGACCGTGTTTACCGTAACAAAATTAACATTAATTTAACTACAAAATGTACGGGCGCTAATACAATTAAACCACCCATAGTTCTTTGTAATATAAATTTTGTCATCTAATGCTATTGTCTAATTGTACTTTTAACGTTTCTGCGCTTTGTAACTTCAAATATAGGTCGTCAATGCTTTATTTACAGTCGTTTTGAAAACGAAGAGGAATGGATTTCGCGTTTGTTTACACCATATGCGCACATGTTCTTCAATACCTATACAATTCGTCCAAACGTTCACAGGCGCATCTACTCGAATCTCAAGTGGCTGAACGTGGAATGTCATTGCCACTGTCTGTAATTTTTTTAACGTATCCTAAAATAAACTGTTTAAGGCTCGTGAGAAGCCGTATACACGCTTGTAACGGACTTTCACGGTTGAAAAACGACCTTTACGGGTGGTGATTTAGATAACGCAGGTGTCTTGACATCACACGAACCACCCTCTTGCGTATACAAATATTCTCAAGGAATGGAAACATATAGACTATGGTGTTGATTATATTTAAGTAGTGTAAAAATTAGGGAATAATAAATAACTATCAAGGCAACATTAGCTAATTAAGCGCTCCTATGACATCCAATCTAAATGTGTACATCCATAATTTTATTAGGATCACAGTGGGCGTCCTCTATTCTATTAATGAAGTTATCAGATCATGTCATCGCATAATTTGTTGAAAATGTCATAACATACGGTTTTATTTAATACATACATACATATTCTATTGCGTAAAACTGCTATTGTATTTCAATAATTAATGTGAAGCAAATAATTTTAGTTACTTTGTTAGTAATTATACGCAAACTAATTACTCCCAATTTAAATATAAATTTTCATAATATAGTTATCGCAAAACATACTAACAGTGTTAAATTTTAGCACTGAATTTTAGTTTTAAAAACGTCATTACCACGTCCTTCGTCAAGGCTTCATATTCATAATCCACCTTGCAACAATTATGACGCGATCCAATTACCGAATGAGTTGTCAACTATCAGTGCATTTTGTTTCGGGCGCAATTCCCCGGGTCGAGACCTCGAACGCACATTCATCAGTGATCTGGGGCACCTGATTCATCACCACGCGGGATGAGCCGGCAATTAGTGTGCGAACATTGTTGTACCATTTATACATAATTTTAACAAGTCTAGCTTTTCTATTGACGAACTAGAATTGTTACGTATATTCTGTCTATATTTTCTATAGTAGCCACATAGTCTGTGAGATTTGCAGTTGTTTTATCTAAACATAATACCTTTCAGTATAGCAATAAATAACAATAATTGCAAATCCTTGGTTTTAACAATTAATGAATAATTTCTAAATGAATCATTGAAAATCTAAGACAATTCTAAAAAAAGCCAAAATCGTCAGTGATAATTTACCACTAACATGGTCCTTCCGTCATTGATACAACTTGTCACAACACCACGCCTAACGAACCCTCCAAACATTTATTGATGCGAACGGATGAACTCCATTCATATAACGGAATATTAAAATATCTGTCAAATCCAATTCAACATAAATAATAGCCGCGTTATCAAGGACAGTAAGCATTAAACAGATGGTTAACATTTGAATTTACGAATATATTTTCTAAATTAGTGCTAATATAGGAGTTAAAACATATCCCCAATAGTTACAACAAGTTTATCTCAACGTTACAATTAAAAAAAACACCATAAAACAAATTTGAGAATAACTTAAAATATATGATTAGTGAAGACCATAAAACATATAAGTACCTACATTATCGTCTAATTAAGCAGCATCCTGTCTCGTGCCCTAATAATAACAAAACAATAGTTGCTCCCTTTGGAGTCATTAAAATTGTCGTTGTAGTTAATTGTTGGAACGATTTCGGAAACCAGCTCGGAAGTCCAATTGGGAGCGCGCCGGATGCAGGGCGATGTGAAAGCACTCTACCATGCTTTGGTATGCTTAATCATAAGGTATGATTGAGGTTTCAGTTACTGTATCCTGTCAACTCGATAAGAGACTGCATATATCCGTTAAAACAGCACGATGCAGTTATGAATAAGAGCATTCTACTAAATTTGTAAAATGATCATCAAGCTTCCATTGTATACGAGAGATCCCTTTCATTCCTATGACTATTGGCAGAGATTAAGACTCATAATATGTGTTTTATCTGTAATTTAATTTTTATATTTTAAAGTTCCATAGGCAGTGTCACTGCAGTTCACTATAGAGCAGAGGCATGCTAAAGTGATATCCACGTTGCGAAGTGTTACTGATACATTATCATAACTGATTTGTAAATAGGCGCCGGGGGGATAAGTAACGATAAATCTGTTTTTCTAACTGTATTCGTTATTGACCCGTGATAAACTTTAAGATACTGTAACCCATATTATATATTTAATTACACGCGTCTATCATCTGTTCGTTCTGTATGGTACGCGTGTAACCAGTCATTAATATTACCAGGAATTTTATTACTAATCGGTTAATCGGTTATTAAATGATGGGCAGCAGTTTAAGCATATGTTAAATGTACAAATGCATCAAGCTTGATGCGACTGGTATTGGTTCAAACAAAAGGCAAGGAATGTAGAGCTTTATTTTTCACTGAGATATTTTGTTTTTCATCCTCTGTCCAGAATAAATTAACATAAATTTGGGGTATCACCGTTCTTATTTGTAATAAATTGAGCGTAATGCTCACAGCCTGCATAAACGCCTGTAATTCTAGTACACAAGAATATTCTATAGCGTGTGTATGTAGGTTCCATCAAGCGAATTAAACAGAGATTTAAATGTAAAATGTGTCCAGGTCACGCGCTAGCCCACGCCAACCGCTTGACTCCGGCAATTGGATAATATAAAGACAAATTGGGACCCACCGTCATGTTTCCCGCCCCACTCTTGCTTTCGAGAGCACTCTAACTCTAGTGTGATACTGTGCTAGCCTCTAACAGGCAATGATGTGGATGTTCTTTTATTTGTAGCAATTCGAACATTGATCAAGTGCAGTAGTATATTGGCCCTCGAATGATAATAGTAGCTGATTTAATTAATAAAACTGATGATAAATTTAATACTGCACAGAGGAAGCTTGATTAGTCTATTTTACATTCAGACTTTTCTGTTAAGTAGTCGATCATTCATCTCACTAGTCACTACTGCCTTAAAATGACCATATTGAAGGAGAATAAAAGGACTTAACTCGATGATTGTACTTAGCGCTCATTGAAGGCGTCGACGCATCATTCTATTTCTGTTCGTCAGTGTAGCCGTTGAGAGTCCAATAAATGGGCAATAAATCAAAACACTCCATGCTTAAGTGCACTTGCGACAATTTCGCTGGACGGATGAACGCGGTTACGTTTAAGGGGCAAGGGGTGGGGACAGGGGTGGGTTGTGGGGGGGGGGTGGAAATGTTGAATGGCCACGCGCATGCGACTGGTTCACCTAATGAGGAAATAGGAATTAGCGGGCGACGCTTCTGAATGCAGTTCTTTATTAATGTAACATGTTACGACATTTTATTTTATGTAAGTGTTTTTGATTTACAATATGACAATAACAGTGATATTGCGATTTTGTAATCAAGACTTTCTGATATAATGAAACAAGGAGAATTCGACTTGTTAATTTCAACTGTATAAAAATTTAAATCATGCTCTTGTTATGCGCTCATGTAAAAAATGTTTTTATACAATTTATTTTTGTAAAACACATAACATGCTACCTATGCTATGAAAAAATTACATCAAGGTATTTTAATGTCGAATTAAAAAATAACCAAAAGTCAATATTTATATGCGAAATATAGAAAACATTTATAATGTAATCTAACAATAGATGGATTCGCCTTTTTATACATACATGCACCTGCTTATGAGCTTTAATTAACACGTCTTATTATTAAGTCTTTAATTTTAACAAGGAAATGCCTACGCCTTCGCCTTTGTCTAGATATAGCCCTAATCTAAATTGCCTATAGCAATACTAGAGCTAGTCGTTTAATGTGAATTAAGCCGTCTGTCTTTTCATTTATATTAATAGCATTACATTATTTATAACATGTCGCTTCTATCAATTAAGGAAAAATTCAGAGGAGAATAAAATATAGCAGTCGTTTAGTTGTATTCTATAACTATTAAATATGGATCCTTCAAAACTTTCCTAATAAGAAGCTTTTCTTTAGAAACTGAAAAACTTATCCTAATTGCTTAATAAGCAGTTCATGTTATTCTTATGGTAGATTAATTAAATTTACCACTTAATTTTAAGTAGGATTTCCTCCTTTCACTATAACTATGGTGGTCAAAAATCTTAAAGCTTGAATAAACAAAGCTAACGAATCATTATGAGTTAATGAAAGGGCCGAGACAAGTTTGTAAGAACACGCATATTTCAATTAGCCGTTCCAATTACTTGGCCGCGATAAAGGCTTCATTAGGCCCTTTCTTATGAAAGTTCTCATGTGAAATTATTATGTCAACTTTATTAATAGCTTACAAGAGAAAAACAAATAATGCTAACTGCTTTGAATTATCGAACCGGTCTGTAAATATTGTAGGAACATTAACGTTTGAATATAATTAGAGACCAATAGGTTTTTAATTTACAGACTATCACTATCATCACTATGGTCATGCAGCCGAATAAACCCTAAAATTTATTTTTTCATTTAATGGTAACCTTTAATAAAGGTACCAACTCTTCATCATCTAATATTATAAAGAAGTATTAGAAATACATATTAAACCTATGGATTTAAAAACTAAAATGAAAGCTTTGTTACTACATATTAAGGACATAGTACAATAAATAAAAATAACTTATAAAGAATATTCTTCTATAAACGAAATTGTTCTCATAGCAATGCAATATAAACGAAAGCGCTCTACCTAGCGTAATATCGAATTAGTTAATAAGATTTCATGCATATATTTCGAGTATTCGAGCATTGTTCCCAGCATTTAATGATAAAGTATTTATGATATGGTAGTTTGTTTGAATATTCATAAACAAAACACTGCAGAGCCAATGGCCGAACGCATTACAATTCCGTTGCATTTGAAACATTGTTTTGATGGTTTTGCTCTACTGACTTGACGAATAAATTATTCAAATTCCCGATTCAGACTTGAATATTACAATTGTTTCCCACGTTTATGTTATAATTTAATATTCTGTTGAATTATGCTCCAATTTTAATTGATGTCAGTCATATGTCAGTAAATTTCACTCCGCGCGTTACATTTTATTATTGTTTATTAACAAAATTAAACCACTGGCGATAGTGATTTATGATAATTTATTATGTTATTTTTACATGCCTATTTACTTTATTGTAAATGTAATTGTTTGTTCTGTATACAATGTAAACTATAATTGCCAGCTTATCAATTAAAAGACTTCAACGAGCAAAAGGTAAATGATAAGAAAATATTAAATGTTTGCGTGTCTTTATTTAAAAAAATATAATTAAATACAATAGATTACTTATTTATAATAGAAATAATTAGTTAAATAGACAATCATAATATGTATTTATATGAAGATACTACTATTTCTCACGTATATCATACTTTTGACTTTAACTTCCGATAGGGATATGGTTATTTCCGAACGCATAGGCAATGAACCGGTAAAATCGGTCCGTTGAATTCCTCTACATTGTACAAAAATATATTTATTACTGTGAGAACCGTGGCCTTTTTGTATCAACATTGAAGATGAGATTAAAAACATCCTGGGATTCCATATTGTAGGATATAATATAACAATAGGTACATATTCTAGAAGATATCAAAATAATGTGGTTATAATTAAAATGGAAGAAGAGAGCTGATAAAGTGTCAAGTTTCCTTGTTAACGAAGTTGTAAATTTGATACTTAATTTGGGCTATGAAACAGGTTGAACAGAACTGTGCTGTTAGATGTTCATAATTGAATAGATAAATCAGTTACATTTCATTAAACTCGGACCACAGCCGCTCATTGTTAGCATTGCTAGCATTGAATAACAAGGTTCGAAGTAACTCCAATGACCCTTTTTCCTCTGACTCAACATATCGACGCATTCATTTCAAATTGCTTCTCCGACCTCGTGCGTCGCTCGCGATACTTGCAGATTTTTTATTCGGGATTGTTCAATAAAGTGGCGGGATGAAAACTAACTCTAAAATAGATCCGAGGGGAGCTGGCAACTAGCAGCTTCCTTCCTGCGTCCATCCGGCGACGACTCTCACGCGACCCCCGTCTGCACCATAGCGTACCTCCGACGTATGGTGGATGACCATCTAATAACCCTACTTCCTGAACTTTGCACTGATCCGCGGGTTAACAACCCGCTCATTGCAATTTACATTGATATCGATGATTATTGTTTCAAAGGGAGTATCGGTCTCATGATTTTGCAACAAAATCGAGGGAGAACCATTCTGATGACGTAATTAAATCGCATGGTCATTACTAATTTGACAAAAATTAAAAGAAGTAGCTTATTGTACATTTACACTTTTTAAATACAAGTGTACAAATGAACTCAATCTAACTTTCCCCGTATCCATATATCACATAACTTCAAACAGGAACTCGTGTTTACAAATAAATGGAAAGGAAAGGCAGATAATAGACATGTAAAAGTATACGGATTCATTACCACGCTATGAGTCCTTCACACATTGCCTCTGTTGAGAGATGTTACCAGCATCCCAGTGATGTGCGTTTTGACACTACACCGTGATACTTGATAACTTTTAGCAAACTAACAAGACAAGTGATAAACAGAGTTTTCAAAATATTATTGTTAGATAATTAAATTTTGATTTGTTATGTTACTTAATATAACAATTATATTATTAGTAAACATTTTTAGAAATGACGCAATTCGTAAAAATTAACTTTATCCAACTCATCTTCCTTCTACATCTTTTTACTTAGGAAATTTTCGAAATTGCTTTAACGCGTTAAACTGCATGTTACTCATATTTCCGACAAACGAGATATAATATTACAATTTAAATAAACACAAATTCTGACAAGTCAATTGAGTCCATTTAAACAAGCGAGGGTGCGCGCCCCAAGCTACCTACCACTTAAGTGTTTTTGCGATGCGTCTGCGTAAATTGACCCAAACTGATAATTTTGACATTAACCAGTCGTAACTGTCAGAATTTGGCGGGAAATGTATGGTTTATGTCTGGGGCAACATTTGAGCGTGATGGATCAGAAACAAGAATATATTCTAAATTTTTATACAAAACGTCTATTCATACTCTATTTCCATATTTACTATAAATACCTAACAAAATAATTTATAAAATACTACAATATATAAGTAATGTCAACGGAAGTAATATACAGGAAATAATTTAAAATAAGGTTAGAGCAACTGATGTGCATATTATATATGATGTGCATATTATATAAACCAATACAATTCAAATAAATAAATCATCATACACATTATAAAAATCATATTCGTTGTCAAATATGTACAATATTGTAACAATAGAAACTTGTATAATGTGTTTATAACGTGTAAAGCTGGCATGCTCTAGTTACCGCGGTCTCATCCTGCAAACGGGTTCTCTATTATAAACTTACATCCTTGTGTTGCTTATCCTATGTGCAAATCATAGAATGTTCTCGAATATATTTAATTCGCATATATTTTATAATTCACTTGTTCAAATAAATAATCTATCCAGACACAAATTTGAACATTTTATATAAGTAACAGGTAAGATTTAAAATAAATCGTTAGGATTTTAATTTCGTTCTAAAGATACGTTGCTAGGAAATAAAAATTTATTTAAAAAACGTAATACTTTATAAATACATTTTATCTTAATGTTCAATACTATCGCATGTTTTTGAACCACTATTCATTAAATGTCTTATATCGCGGAAAAAGGTCGGGTCAATATGATGTGATTCACTTATCAATCCGTAATTATAAACGTAGGTAATTATTTTCATATGGCAACTGTTGCTTAATGCTCACCTTTCTGGGACATTTTTTATCTTTATTGTATTATGCGTTCTATAAACAATACTCGAGCATCGAATAAATTTTAAATAAACGTACTTTTTGCGTTTGTAATAAGACATAATATGATAACTCCTATTTTGACAGAATTTATATATCTCATATAATGTCGTGCACAAGTCTAATATTAATCCTCGAAACAAGTGAACATCGTTTATTCCAACAACATAATGGTTACCGCCATTTTACATCGGCAATAGAGACTGACGGATTAGAGTGTGCTCTACATTGCATATCAACGACGGACATGTTTTAGTTTTGAAATAATTTATGTGGTTTTAATTATATATTAATATCAATTACTTTATGACAGTAATGTATATCATGCGCAGAATAAAAATAGTATGAACTTCTTATTTAGAATTTGATTGGAATATTTGCTTGTAAAGTTTCCAAAAAAGTATCAATTATAAAATGTCCTATACTAACTGCATTTTAGTGCCTATTCAATTTTAAAACGAATTTTTAAATTTAAGTAGAGTAAAACACAAAACAATTTCCGTTAAGTCGTTAAATTTTCATTGGGCAACACCCGATATAATGTTAAACAATAAAAATATAAACAAAGTAACTTATCACTAGAAAAAGTTTTATGACGAGTTCTTTCGTACATAACAATTTATGTGACATATTCTACGCACAAATTATACCGATACGGGTTTTATTGCTATTTAAAAGTAAACAGTTAATTAATTACCGGGATAGTTGGAGAACAGAGTCAACACAAACTTTGCCATTAAGATCTTATTTGCAAAGTACATACTAATATACTAGCGAAATATAAATTAAAGTGGATATAATTAAAATTGCAATGCCATGAACTTTGAAGGAAAAAGGGTTTCATGGTATCATGTTATAATTGTTAAATGATTTCGCAGTAGAACTATGAATCTTATGAACGTTTAACGAACGCGAATAGGGTTACGGTTAGGGTTTTTATTGAAAAAAAGAATCGCTGCGAAACAACAACATTCTAATAAGAAAAAATATTTTATCTGATGATACCAGACCAAAAAAAAATATTTCATCTGACCATATCGAAAACCGAGTTCATCAGTCATGCAAAATATTACAATGTTTATCTTAATTTTTTACACTGGGAAGTTATCACCACATATCATAATACGTTAATAGTGATAATTAAGACGTACTTGTTGAACGCTGCAGTCCGATCCACAGTTCACATCGAAGTGTGTCTCGCCGGTGCGATTCTGTAAAGAAATCAGAAAATTAGTTGAGATGCACAAAAAGTGCGACAGGTTGATTATTTTTTATAATAAACAATCAGGTTCAACTTCCACCGGAGCCCGGGCTAATAGTTTCCGGCGTGACTGCGCGCGCGCACTGGAGCGTGCCTGTGCTGATGTGACATCGAGATTCGGCCCTTTCTACCTGCTCTAGTTATTGCGTATTATCTCAATTTAGACGGCATTTAAATGGAAAAAAATAATTATTGACGATCAAGGAAGATAATAATTGACTTTGGTCCATCACACCTTAATACAAGATTTTTATATTATTTTTAAATCTAGTCTAGAGATATTAAGGACAATCACTTTTGGGACACGGAAATTATGTCGTCACTATTTCTTTTAATACGGATTGATGAATTCATAAATACTCAAAAAGATTGTACTGCAAAAGTATAATATGTCGTATATATACCTACTAATATAATAAGTTAAATTATGTAATTTTATTATTTTATTTAATTCAGTTGTTAGATTGAGATTTAGGCCCTATAGGTAAGTACTATTAGGAACCATAAAGTATTTATTAATCTGTAATACGGGCACGTTGGTATCAAAATAAGCCGGTTTAAGGTTTTTTTTGCGAGCGTGTGAGCGGAACTGTAGTGGTTGTCCTGCACTTTACTGGCCTCTAACTTGATATATGATAGCTGTTTGCGGTAACAAATTTGGGCCTCCATTTTTAACCTTTATTAAATGTTTTTTGTAACCTTAATTCCTGTCATGAGGATTTCCGAAATCGCAAAAAGAGCTAATCAAAGTTTTTGCGCTGTATGCTCCCTATAAAATTCGATTTTTAATATATCCCTCCTCCTCCAGCCAGTGGACTTGGTCTAAAAATGCTTTAACAATATTTACCTCAGGTTATTAGCCATGCATAAAAGTACTAAATTACAAACAAAATATGTAGATATTTTGGCGTAAAGAAGAAACGCTCGGGCAGTAGATAGCTTTTCCCAAAGATAAATAGTATCGTTTTATCAACAATAACAACATACTCAATCTTAATATTGATTAATATTTCATTAAGACTTTGCATTTCCAAGGACGCAAAAGTATGAAATCATATGTCTGCAACGATGATGTATGGACAATAGACACGCTGCTCTATATTTAGCATGGTTTTGTTGATTACAGCCGCTCGCTAATTGTGAGCAATTACTTGAGCGTTGAACTGGCGCGTACTAATCTTAATTCTTAACGGCTTTGTATTTGTTGACAATCAATAAAATTTAAAAGCAAGATGTAACAAGCTTCTTTCATCCAATAAGCCTCCTGCCAGATTTAACTTTAATCACTTGAAATTTAATTTAAGATCAGTGATTTCTCTCCTCTATAGTGAAAGGCAAGAGGCGTAACAGTAAAATATTTTTACGATTATTATTTGTGAATATTACTTATTTACTCTACTATAGATAAAATAACGCAATAAGTATGTTAGTTTACGACGCAGATTTCCTTGATTGCGAATAAACAGCAGAATCAATCTCTTAAATTTACGCCCATAATATATCATTTTGAGTTTATGTTAAAAAGTTAATTTGTACACATATATTAGATTATGGGGACTCCTGCATAATTAAGACTTTAGCAACAAAAAAATAGTACGCAGTTATCCGCCAATAATTTTCTTGGCGCTTTAGCACAAACCTGGAATGGGCATTTTTCGTTGCATCGCGACACAGCTTCCGCTCCAAATTTCTCGGTGATGGAACTGTAATCGCAACCAATTGTCCGAGCGGACAAAGCCAATCCCAGCAGCGACAACACTAGCCATTTGTGCCAATTCTGCGGCGCACTCATTGTGCCCGACCGTCGACACTCTCGCGCACCGTCACTCGGCCACACAAAACATGCTTATTGTTTGTTTATCATAACATATCTCCCCGCTTTCCTTAAACGTTACGAAGTCGGGAAATCACAAGTTAAATTTACCCGCCGAAATGGAGAAAGCGCGCGCGTCGATGAATGTACGTACACAAGTGCGGGTGTGGTGTGCGCGCGCGCAACGAAAGCTACATGTATACTGATTACTGAACGTCCGCCCGTGGCTCGCTGCCGCTACGGAGGCTACGATTAATTGGGCGCTACGGCAATTATGATACGACGCTACCTGCCCAACTCAATGAAGTTGCACCTGTACATTGGCAATTATCAGATTTTTTTCACCTAGTCTTTTTTGCTGACATAATATTATATGATAAGTAAAAATATTTGCGCTTATTATTTATTATCCTTTATAATGATTATTCATAAATCTACCAAAATAAAATCTTATAAAGCTGCCGGCTAAGTAAAGTAAATTAAATTGTGATGTGTGCCATTCCACTTACATATTTCATTAATTACTTAAAAATAATATCATGTTAGTGCGTTTTTCTCTATGTGTATACTGTATAATCATTAAAAAAATATAAAAACTATTCAGGCAATCAATAATATGACAAAAATATCAATATATTCTTCTTAAATTAAATGGAAACTATTATAATATCGTAAACCTTTTAATTATTATGAAATGAAGCACACAATACAATATAATTTATAGGTATATTTTAAATTAAATTGAACAAGTGAATTATGTACTTCGTTTCAAAATCTAAACTATTCCCATCAAGAGACAGGTAACTCTATGGTTTATTTTTTTTTCCAATTTTTAATATTTCCAAAATAAAACAGCAAAAAGGCAGAGGCAAGGCACTACACTCATGTTTATTGCATCCAAGTCTAGCAATTTTGTAAAGAAGATACACGAGATATACAATGAAACTAATCTCTTATCTAGATAAGCGATACGTTTCCCGACACCTTCCAATTAGTAAAAAATATGCTTTTAAAAGTAAGACTGCTTCACCGTTGTAGCGAGCAGCTTTGTATGGATACTGCACGCTACACAATACAGATGGAAAAATATTTGACTTCCTATTGGACAAGTTGGCTAGCAACCTTTAACTACAGTATAGTAGTACGCTGTTTTTGTGTAAAAATGTTACCATCGCTCTTTGTTTCATCGCGTCACCTTTAAAGCTTAACGAACGATTACTCCCAAATAATACATCTTCCTTCTAACTTTATTAACCTCGTTGGTAAAATCAAAATTTATAACGCCTACCGTGGATCAAGGTCATACAACGATAGCAATGTATCAAGAGAGACACGACTCGTTCAATTAATATAACTACCTACATCTTCCTACGCTAGCTGCATTCCGCTCTCAGAATATGAGTTCATTGTTTCTCTCTTTATGAACACGTTTGTGCAAATATAATTAGATTTGATCACTCAGAAATCGACCATATAATTAAAAAGTTTCAAAATTTAATAACAATGATTTCTTCTACTTCTTAAAAGCATTAGTTTTAAATAATATTTTAGGAATACATTAATTTTCTGCCCGTGAACGCGATCTCGTCTCGTAAACTGCCCTAATAAATTTTAAAATTAAACTAAAATGCACATTAAAAATTTTATCACCCCGTAATTAAAGTTTTGCATCAACAAAAAGAAGAAGAACTTTGCCATCCTTTTTCAGCTCTCACGAGATTAAATCGCCAAGAAAAGTGAAAAAAAAAAATTATCGATTCAGATATCCGATCTAACACACACAATACGAAGGTTGACCCATTTTTATATTTGAATCGCATTACTTAGCAATTTCTACACACAATTCAATTAAAATGTTTAGTACCTTCACATATGGCCATGATGATAAAATATTTATTTATTTATTTTTTTATTTATTTACACACACCCATAGAACTAACTATCATTACAGGTTAACCTAATTCGACAGAGTTCTTTTATAAATTAAGAAAAACAAACATATCTCATAAAAATATAAAAATAAACACGTTGTAACACAAGAATAGCCTATTAAGCCTCAATAATTCATAAACTTAACATTTCTGCTGATAGCATAATATATTTAGTAGTACCTTTGAAAATTCGCTCAAACTACAAGAAAACACATCTATTATATTGTGCAATTCGTTAATTGTACGAAATGCACAAATAAGAGGCGATTTGGCTAAAAGATTAGTTCTCGCTACTGGTACATACAGTATATTGGGTAAGATTCTTTTTTCTAAATAGTGGTCTGGAACCTTTAAATACATTTCCTTTAATATTCCGGGATTGTATTCTTTGCCCCTTAAAACCCCCACCAAGTATGCCACCAGCTTAAATTCGCGCCTTACCCTTAACTCATTGTACCCCACCATGCCCAGTACAAACAGTGTGGGATACATTAGGGGATAGAAGGGATATACGCCATAAAGCTTCATGTACAGGTGGCGCATGAATTTATTTTGTACTCTTTCCAACATAACCGTGTACTTTGCTTCGTGCGGTGCCCATATGACCGCACTGTGTTCCAAATAGCTTCTGACAAGGCTATTGTATAAGGTTTTGACTACCGTTATGTTGGTGAACCCCTGTGACTGCCTGAGTACAAAACCTAATTTTCTATACGCTTTTTTACAAATTGTGGATATGCTCCAGCATCGCGGTAGCCATGCTCCAAGATGTAACTGAAATAAAATAAATATTAATCTGACGTTTTAAGTGGTGATTTCGTGGCTGTGAAAAAAAGATGACATCCCTTTTTTAGAGAAGGGCTTCTACATTTTAACGCGGACGCGGGGGTGAACTGAAGGTTCACCCTGGTAGCGACATGCGCAAGGGCGTCCCCCCACCACGTGGATCTCGAACCACGGCTTGGGCTGTCGCTTGAGTGGAGGAGGCCGGAAGGACCCTAATCGGACGGGATTAGAAATCCCAATTTCGCTTATCTAACGATTTGAGCGTATCGTTAGGGAAGGATGGTTTAATTTTTTATTTTTCCCGCGCACCCATCAATATACCAGCTGGTTATCAATCTAATAGGTAGAAACCATCCTTTATATTAATCTGACGCGCTCAAGTAAATTTCAAAATCCTCTCTTGGGCCCTCTACTACAATAATTATAAGAACGAAATATGTAATTAATAAAATTAGCACTGTATAGAAATTTAAAGCGCCATCTATACAAACATGCCGAAAATTATTTTTATATTCGATCCAAACGCCATCTATACATGATACGTGGAAATAGATAACAGAAGTGTTGTATCAACTGTAGTAAGATATATAACCAAGAGATGGCAGGATATAAGTAAAGAGGTTTTTAATAATTTACAAGAGATGGCACAACAGAAACTGAATACTATAAAATTATATTCGAATATTTTTGACTACGGTCCCTTGATGGTGTGAAAAAATCGAACTTATAAATTCAATCAAAAGATATAGCCGTAAATGCTGAAATTTTTCGCAAATTTCTGCATTCCCAACGAAATCAAAACCTACAGGGTCATGAAATTTGGTACAAAGTAACGTCTTATGACACGGATATTGGAATACTTGCGAAAAACATGAAATTTTAATTAAATTGTATAAAAAAATATCTTTAATAATTTTAAAGTTTTCTGTCTGTCAAACACCCTTTATCTCAGGAAATCACTCTTTATCAAGCTGAAATTTATATCGAATACTCAAATCTACGGTCCCTAAAAGCTGGGAATAAATAAAACTGATAAGCCAATGCAATCAAAAGATACAGCCGTTTATGCTGCAAATTATCGCAAATTTCGACATTCGCAAGGGATACAAAACCTACACTGTACTTCCCGTGAACACAGAGTCTTGAAATTTGGTTAAAAGCAATGTCTTATAGCACAGATAAAGGAAAAATTGCTAAAACATACATTTTAGAGGTGCAACATAATAAAAAGTAGGTTTGTTCGGAGCTCGGTGCGCGAGTCCGACTCGCACTTGGCCGGTTTTTTTAAGCTACCTACATTTCTATAATTTAAAGCGTATAAAAAGAGAATAAAACAATATGTTTCACATTAATAACTGGAAAAATAAATAAATCAACATCCTTGTACAGATTAATTCATAAACGAAAAATTAATGACCTCAAAATAATTACAAATTATTTTCAACCGACTTCATAAAGGAGACACTTCGATGTTCGACTGTAGGTATATTTATTTCATTTTTAACTGGAGTACTTTTATTCCGCTGCACTTTGTCTCACTTTCAAAGTTCCCACTCAGAATAATAACTACCTAGTTGACCATGTTTTAAAAAAAGTTTATCTTTATTATCATTGAGTAATTTTTATGTACAAATTTCCTCGTTTAAATTATCTATTTCGGGGAATAGTGGAACAAACAAAATAATATTAATAAAAACAATATTCCTAAACCTTATCTTCATAAAGTACCTACCTATAGACTATTCGTATAAATGTTACACAAAACAAATGAAAATTATAATGATTGTATTTTGTGATAAAGAGACAAATAATCGACTAAATTCCTATTATAAAAAAAATGCTTATCAAGAAGCCACCGATTCAGTGCAATATTTAAATTTTGTAGAAATATTACCTAGGTACTTTTATTACACTTTATGATTGCAATGTAATTATTGTATCTAATATAATTAATATCTACAATAAAACTGCTTGGCTTTTGGTTATGTTTAATTTTTTTCTTAGCGTTTATCTAATAACAATATAACTAAACAATAATTAATTAGTACCTACTACCTACCTACTAAAATTAATAAATACTGGATCTGTATGTACATTTATTAAGATGAGAATTTTGCCGCAATAAGATAAATACGTAGGTATAGTTTGTGTGCTTTTGTAAGTAATCAACGTTCTAGCTTGCAAGTTACATGATATTAGATAAATATGATTATAATTTAATAATAATATCGTCATAATTTACTTATCACTTCTATGGCCAAACTCATTAAACATCATCGCGTTTCAGCCACTAAACGATCGAATATAATGTTATATCATCATGATTTAAGCAAAGTATTATGTATGGATGTTATACAACTTACAAAAAATAGTCGTTGTTAGTCTGATTTTCTAAGACATCTAAATCTTGTAGCCAAAAACGCCAAAATCAGTCCAATATTTTATTAATTTGAAAGGGAAAACAGAAATTGTAAATCACGTATTCTTCATTTACAAATTTTTAAATAACAAAAATAATATTTTCGACTAAACTTAAACGAACTAAAGAATCACAACATTTAAAAGCTTTTTGTGCGCAAGGCCTAATGCCTTTATTCGATATCTCTATCACCCACGTAGTTACCTGAAACTCACGATTACAATTTATATTTTCCCGATAATGTATTTTCTAATCTGCCTGTTTTAATGAATGCCAATGTGTAACATAATTTGTTTCGACATTTAAATAATGATTAAAATACGGTCTTAAAATTAATTAAAATTTCTATTATCATTATAATTTCTAATTAAGTAGATAAAGTAAAAAAAAAACTATCGATGTAAGTCATACCCCGGGGTTGTACTCGAAATTTTTTGATGGAACCATCTATTTGTTGGACACCCTCCAACATCACTTTGACGAAGCAAAGTGCAAGATATCTATTACCTAACAGCTTCGGTTAGGTCACAATACCCTATTTAGTGTTCGAAAGACCACCTAGTCGGAACAATACATCTTTATCGACTCGTAAAAGTGAATTAATTTATTGTTTAAGAATATGCTTGTTAGTATAATGACAATAATATAACACTTAAACAATAATAAATGTTAAGTTTATTACGCTTCGGCGCAGTTGTTATAACGGCAATTCTAGTCTCAATTTAGATAAAGATTATAATATTATTGTGGTGTACTGCTGAGATAAAGAAGTTTATAGAGGGAAGTTCATTGAAAAGTCGTGGTGGAAAATTACATTTCTCATAACGTTATCGAGTGTGTAACAGTGAACTTCAGTTAACTTCGTGTTAAAGATGACTAAGGATTTAGTGCCACAAGAAGTAAGTGTCCCTATTTTGCATATGTCTTAATTATTTTTACATACAATTTTGTACTTAGATAGTTAAAGTAAAAGGAAAAATGACAAAAATTATATAATCTACGACTTGAAGAAAAACCGTGTTACGTAAGACAATTATTTCTAATACGTTATTAATGGCAAAAACAATAAAAAATATTTATTAATGCATTGTTGTTAAACAATAGAGATATATGCGTTTTATTTAATAATTGAAAAATAATGGCAAAAAATATTAATATATCATCAGCGCAATCTACGTATTTCATATTTTGATAAACCTGTAGAAACCCTAACCAACAGCTCTTTTAACATTTAATGTTAAATTTATTTTAATTTAAATTTAATAAAAAAATATTTGTTATACCGTATCCGTCATTTAATTTGTTATTTGATCCGTTAATATTTTCATCATTCTTTTATAGTATTATGGAATTAACAACATAATAAAAAATAAATTACATAAGAACTAAACTGCAGTTTGAACAATAATAATGCATATTTAATAAAACGACGTGTTGGCTGTACACGTGCGGTTATTTCCCTAATGACATTGTATAGTAGGTAGGTATATAAGGAAATTATAGTATATAACATTTGCTCTAGCTTAAACACCGTGACTGTTGTTTATGATCTTCATACATTATATATCACGAAACATCTTTATTGCATTTAATGATGACAAACATTGAGATAATGAAATAACTATGATAGATATGAAATGCAATGGTCCGGGAGCCAGCAGCAGATTTTATGACCAAGTTCCTCTCAAGCGGTAATTAGTAAAATGCATCAAAGTATAGTATTATGAAGCCTCGTGAACGTCAGCTGGAGCTCGGTTGGGGGGAAGAGCGGTTGTAGCCTCCCGTATCAGCTGACGGTTTTTCCACCAAGATACAGCCAGCTGACATATATATTTATCCACAGTTACATATAAGCTATCATCAGGTAAATTTTTGTTTGAGAGGAAATAACGGAAAATAAATTTTTCTTTAAATTTAACTTTCATGTTCGAGACACCAGCTGACGTATAATACACCATGTTGTAACCAGCTGACTATTTTTTTTCGTTGAGATATTGGGTTAGCTACAATTTGACAAATTTTTAGCTGAGAGGAAATGAATGAATGAATGTATTTTTTTTCCTATGTGCGTGGGAGGCTACAACCGCTCACCCCCCCAACCGAGCGCCAGCTGACGTTCACGAGGCTTTATAATACTATACTCTCATGCGTATGACGAATTATCTCTTGAGAGGAATAGTTAACCAAATTTGCACCTGGCTCCCTAACCACAATAATTAACCTAAGTAATCGTAGAAATTTCTAGAACTATTCTAATTCTTATCATTTTAGACGCTGACATTTCGTAAATAATAATTAAATAGCACATTGAATAAAAAACTTTACATGAAATTTAAACTTGGCGTCAAAGAAGTCGGTTAAAAAACCGAAAGCATCAATTTTGTTGCCAGATTGTTTTCATTTTTGTCACTTTGCCATTCACAAAAAAATACCAGTCAAACTTTTGGCGATATCAGTCTGACTCTTTGACGACCTACCTACGTACATGGATAATAAGTATTATTTTAATCATTTTTTTCTTCGAATAATTACGAAAACAAACAAAAATAAGATACGGAAATTGCGATGTGATTATTTCCCAACTTAGTAAAAAAATATGGGCGACCTAGTACATTTTAGAGATAAGTTCTTATGGCATTTAGGTTAATAAATAATCTCAAAAGAATCACATACTGTGATAATAATACATATCATCTTATTGTTATAATTGACACTTAAGTACTAAGGACCACACCTATGATTATGACTCTATGCTTTATTTTTTTGCTTCAATTCATCAGGCTTTTTGCTGAGTAATAAATAATCATAGGATTAAGGATTAATATTGGACTAACTTCCGATACATAGTTCTTTACAATATCTTTGATCTGCAGAAAACCCTTAAAATTCCATCTTTCATCCAGACTTACTTTTACTTGAATGTCCTGTTAGTGCGTTTTCTTATGGGCATGCTTGTATAAAATTCATCAATATCTTGTTTCTTTAGCGATAAAAATATCGGGAGGCAAGTTGTACACATCAAAAATGCAGGACCCATGTATAAGTAATAGTATAATATACGTAGTATATTATTATTAGTCTTTGGTATAATGTTATATGATCTATGGTTTAAGTAATGGTTCTATTTATCTTACGGCCTGCAAGCTAGGCGCTTTCTTTGCTGATAACAATCGTAGCTGATACCTAACTCGTACAATGCAGTGGCGTTTCACAAATTCATCAAGCATGGTGATCTTCAGTTGCAGCTACCTTGTTAGCTGGAGCTGTGGGCTGCCAAATAGTTAATAGACTATTTTTCTTTTTTCTCAGTCATTTCTTCCAACTTGAAAATTTGTCAGAATTCACTTAAAAGTTGTTAACCCTCCATCTTGTAATAATATATAAAAATTCAACTAGTTAGGGATCGAATAGATAAGAGGGGTTATAACTTATAAGATGCGTCAAGTTTTTTAACTTCGTTACGTTTTTTTACTTTTTTTAATGATAAGTGAATTTTTTATTTCCTTCGAGATATTTTGAGCCTGAGAAAACAACAGAAAGAAAACATTTAACGTTCACCATATCTACTTTATTATACAATATCCTATACAATTTATCGCCTCGTCAGAAATCAAACCAAATCTATTGCCAGCTCGGGGGACTATTATTTACAGATTTAATTACCTACCCTGTAACTAAGTTGTCATGTGTTTTTTTTTTAATATAAATACACATTTTATACACCTTATGAAATTGACATTAAGAAAAGCTTTATTGGAATTTTATTAGAGGGCCCGATAATATTGAAATCTACGTAATAGATGGCGTAATTTAATCAAAATTATATGTAATCAATTTATTAATCCAAATTAATGAATAATAATGACAGAGCACTTTTGAACGGACTGACATAAGTCTCATTAGATAATGAAATATACGCGATTGGAGATAAAATAGTTTTAGATAATATTATATGAACTAAAATTTTGCATTTCACTAAAATATTTTATATATTTGCAATATGAAGTTTTATTTTTAAACTACAATTTTATGAAAAACAGAAGATGAATATTGTAGAACTTTGGGTTCTATAATTTATTTGCATAGGTCATTTTCATCAGGTTAACTTTAAAATAGTAAATACCTACTATTCATACGAAATAAGGAGAGATAGTTTTGTAATCTTTCATTTTGAAACCAACAAAAGGGGCGCTACACATTAAATATTTTACGATCGGTTAAATTTATCTGTTTCTTTTGATAGTTTGGCGATACATACAACATATTTAAATAAACAAGATAAGAACAAAACATCATCTGCTTCAATATTGATTTTAAAACTGAATGGGTATCTTCAGCTCATCTTGCGATCATAATTTCCGTCTCTTATTATAAAACAAATACGTATGACGTAACAGTACGAAATATTAACCCGTCCATACAGTTTAACTGTACTTAAAACATTACTCATCGTTGCAATACCCGTAGTAGAGCGACAAGGTTCCAGCTGAATAAAGCTCCTAAAATAAATAGTGACACACGCCTGCAAAGATTTCACGGCACACGTGGCCCGTATCACGCAGACATCCAAGTCAGGTTGTATTTCTTGTCATTTGAAATGTTAATGCCAGCAACCTGCGCGGGGGCACGTCGCGTTCTGTGTGCCACACCCACATTGCAGGCCTGTCAATTCACTTTACGAAACAGTGACTGTACGAGGTAAAGTCCCGTCTGAATAATCCTGTGGACGTGTATTGGACATATAATTTAATTGCGATAATATCAGTAGGTATTGTCTTGTATGCAATTTAAAACTAATAAAATGTAGTTGATACATAAAAAGGAGAGCTAAATTTACGGGTACCTCAGAAGTTATAAAGTTCAATTAAAATAACATTTATAGTGTGTCATAATTATTAAACAAAAACAGTATTTACCTAGGTAGGTAAGGTAATTAGGTAATTATAAAATAAGTTTAGTTGTACCAATATTTAAATTTCTATTTGAGTATTTGATGCTAAGCGTCTCGTGCAAATTATAAAAAATATACTTCATTATTTATGATGAAGTATATTTTTTATAGCTTAGATTGTTACTGTTATACTATTGGATGTTCCTCAGCCATGCCAGAGCCCAGAACATTAAAAATGTAGTCTATAAGTTTAAATTACAATATATTATTGGAATAACGTTTAGCTGTGTCAAAAACTTTCACAACTGTGATTCATTTATTTGAAAATCTCCTAATAAAGATATAATATATTAATTACCCTTTAAGTATTTTTATGATAATCGTATTAGTTAAACGCTTAATCAAGCCTTATCTTGAAGGTGCGCGATAGTCTGTAGACGTTTTAGGATATAATTCGCAGCTTGATTTGCAGCATCTACCCTCATTGACGAAACAAACCGGTGCACTCAACAGTTTTGTCCAAGAAGCTTATATCTAATACACTGACAAGTTAATGTTCATACTGAAATCTACAGTGTATTAGATATAAGCTTCTTGGTCCTTAACGTACCTATAGTCTGTGCGAGTATGTACTAAGTATTATTTAACGAAGCTCTACCTTCCAAGCAGAATGTTCACTTTATCAGGGTCGCTATTTATTTAATTTTTTTGTTGATTGCAACTATTACACGAAGTTCCAAACTATGTATTATTTACGATATGCATTCTCTTCATCAATTTCATATCCATCATTTTAACTCAATACAGCAGTTGCATTATTTCTTGAACTTTATCACCACATCCCAAACATTTCGCAATGTGTGTGTTGCGTTGCGATTACCTATTGCGTTATTTCGAAGCGGCATTGCGTGAAGGGCGTCACGTGAACAGCGGAGCATAGAACATTCAACATACACGATACAGCGGCCGGAGGAACGGTGCGGTCGGGGGCCGGGCGTGACGTCACCGGCGGGGCGCGGGCGCGGCGCGCGAGGCCGAGGGTGTGGTGCACATGCGCCAGCCGCCTCGCTTCAAGGTGACCCTCAACTATCAAGTGCCCCTCGCTCGCAGCACGCTCCGCTCCTTTCACTTACGAACGGCTCTATCAAACGGTCTAGACGAACCGGTATTCGCCTGAACGCGGATATCGCTTTTCTTTGTGCCCAGTGGAATTTATGACAGCAACCTGTGGACTCCAACGCTCCTCGTTCATCACCTCTTATCACAGTCCGCGAGACTGACAAGACAAATCGATATGCGTCAAGCGCGAGACATCGTAAGTAGAGACAAATATTTGTTAAACATCGAAAATATTCCAAAACACTATATGATTCAGGAATGTTAGTTTCATCCTAAAGAATCTAAAGAATATTTTATTTAATTTATGAGAAATATTTTCAATTAGTAAATATAACACTACCTACTATTTTTTGTACTAATTATTCGGTAATACTATGCCCAAACACAAGGATGCTGAAAATAAGGTTGAACATCTAAATATTTTATTGCCATATTCCTATTATAATTATGTAAGTATTAGAAAAATTAGCTCTTCTCTAAATTATTAAAAAGGCTCAAAAAACAATAACAAATTGATAGTAAACATCCGAGCATCACACAACAGGAAAATCAATGCAGGCTAAATGATACAACTTTTTGTGACATCAAGGATGTGAACATGCGAGTTAGGCGACTTTTATAACTTGAAGGTCATGTCCAAGGTCATAATATGTATCCTTGGAAAAGTCCTTGACTTTCCGAGTTGAAATGAAAATTATTTGCAGCTGTTTAAAATAATACCTTAACTTTTCCTGAAAAGAGTGTGAAGAGTATCCATAAGATAAATTTCTAGTGACAACTTATGGTCACATTTCCCGATAGATACCTATAGGTAATATATTTTCGTATAACATAATGATTAAACTTCTTGCAATATTCGACAACAATAAAACTGATAGACATAATATTATTATGTTTATAAGAGATGAATGACGTTTCGTTAAGTCGTCACTTGTTTGAACGAATATTGAACTGACAATAAAAAATCTTGTTAAAACGCTAATAAGATAAAGACTGATTATAACAATGTATAGTTCGTTGAAAGAATATTGGTTTAAACCGGATATAACTATACTTATCTTTACACTCGTTACGTTTGTGTGAAACCGTCAACCACGATTTAGATTAGCTCCTATCTAGTATAAACCAACAGACTTGCTAATGATTCTTATAAACATTACCATTGGTGTGGAATTGGCTTTATTATTGCATACTGCCTTATCTTTTTTTGTAAAATTCCATCTGAAATGTGCACTTTGCAATCTACAGTGGTAATGGAAAGTTTAGACCAGTTTAGACAATCGCATGCTTACGATACAGAATTTTATCGCAAAAAGAGTTGAATCACTGTAAAAGTGGTGTCACACGTATATTCGAAACTGATATGGTACATTATCTAAATGCTATCGTCTGAAGTACCTACTGATAACATTGTCTACTTTATACAGTTTTTTGAGGATGTGTGACGATGGGTGTAATTAAAACGATAAGTTGTTGATAACAAAATAATATTTGCCTACAATTGTATGATTTTAACTTCCTTCTTATAATTGATGAAAAATATCTTTAATTCAATATGATTTGTTTGTTAATCCAATACAAATATAGGCTGTAGAGACTAGAGCGTTATATAATATATCAACGCTCTACCTCTAGCCTCTACATCCTAAGATATTATCTTATATTTTATAAACTTTAAATAGTAAATGTTATCAAAACCTTGTTATAAATATTCAATTTAAAAAATTTAGGCACCCAAGTGCTGTTATACTTTGACAGGCTATAGATAATAAAGTTCCTGTTAACCTAGGTTACGCTTACGTGTGTTAGTTTAAATTTATTGTATACATATAAAACGACATTTATACATCGTTTAAAAGATATAAAAATCTCAATAGCTAAGCTTGGGACCAGCTTGGTGTTTGTAGACTGCCCACCTAATAGTAATTACGTGTGTAAAGTCACGAGACACACAAAAATAAACAAGACATGCGACAATCGTGAAATGTTGCCAACTAAGTACTAGCGTAGTTCCAACAATAAACAAAGACTTTAATGCAACACACATTTCCGAGACAGATTGACATAACAGGATTGGTAATAAATAATCTGAAAATTGTGATACTCCTCTCTTAATGCATGAAGCCAATATAAATCCTATAACAGCTAATACAATTATCGATTATTTGCTCGCTATTAATCAAGCGCAAAACAAAAATAATAACAAATAGGCCGAGCTTAATGAAGCCGTATATTTTATGGGTATGGGTACGTACTACATACACATATTATGTATAACATACTCCGAAAAGGTAAACTGCTTTTCTATAATACCATTTCAATTCCGTCTTTATGATACAGGTTTTTAAATCATAAATGTCATTAGCAGCATTTTAATCTGATTGAAACTGTTTCCTTATTTCAAAGACATCATAGTTTTTCAGCCCATATTTATTATTTTATTGAGTTAATAGTTTCAAATTTTTATTTCTTATTAAATCTCGATTTTTCACTTTAATGCATCAGAAAATTAAAAATATATAATATGGCTTGTGTTAATAAGTCCTATAGTGTAAAAAATTTGTTTGACCTATATGTGTCAAATAAAGTAAATCACAAGAAGCTCTACAGTATCTAAAATATTCAATGTAAATCCAATGTCGGACGTTTACCGATTCACCTTCACTTTACCACCATAGGTCAATGTATCTTGTTGAATCGTACATGGGTTGTAGTAACATTGTGAGTAAATTTTTTTTTTGTAATATCATTAATAAGAAATCACAAGGGAAATATTTAAAAGCTAATATGTATTACTTTCTTTGGCATTATCGATATCACTTCGAATAATGATATTAGGGTTGTAACGGAGGCCTACTTAGCGGAGGCGGAGGCGGATGCGGAGGTGAAGAGGTTCGCCTCCGCGGATGCGGAGGTTAACGGAGGCGGAGGCGGAGGTGAAATTTGTTGGGAAAATATAAATAAATTTACGATTAATAGAGTCAGCAACCATTATTTATATTATATACTAGCGGTCCGCCTCGGCTTCGCCCGTGGTACATAATATTTACGTTTTCTCTACATAAGAACCATCCTTGTACTTCAAGGAATATAATAAAAAAAGAATTATCGAAATCGGTTCAGCCGTTCTCGAGTTATGCGCTTACCAACACATTTTGCGATTCATTTTTATATATGTACTAGCGGTCCGCCCCGGCTTCGCCCGTGGTATGTACCACTTTACGTTTTCTCTACATAAAAACCATCCTCGTACTTCAAGGAATATAATAAAAAAATAATTATCGAAATCGGTTTAGCCGTTCTCGAGTTATGCGCTTACCAACACATTTTGCGATTCATTTTTATATATAAGAAGATAAGATAAGATAATGTGTACAATTGTACATACATGTTCATGATTCATCTTAGTAATCAAAATTGACAAGAGGCAAATTATATTTTACGAACAAAAGCTTTGCGGCTTTTTCACCTTCTAAGCGGTTTCTCAAGGGTTCGTAAATTAAACCAGCAGCACTAAATAACTGTTCGCTTGGCACTGAACTTGGTGGCGCCGATAAGTGAATGAGAACTATGGGAGCAAAAACTTTATATTTGATGTTATATCTCCACCACAATAAGGGATCTTCATTTAGTTGGAGTCTATTTTCTTTATTATATTCATTAATTAGTGTTTTCCATATCATGAGGTTGCTGATGGCATCCATGCTGTCATTTTCCGATTCCTCTTCATCACTGCAATTCTTCAACATATCAGCCAGGTTGGAATGCACACTTTGTATTGGTGACAAAATCTCAAAACTTGTGCTTGGGTCAACATTACTTGCATTTGATGCTAATCTCACTCTCTTGGCCACAGAAGGTTCATCATCGTCAACTCGGCTTGCAACATTCGAGTCATAAAGGGTTAGCAAACGTATTAGTTCGGACTGAACCATTTCACTTGAAAACACGCAGCCGAGCGGCCGCGTCGCCTAGCGTCGCTCCTTGCGCGTTGTTTGTGATCGTAAATGAACTTCCGATATGACTCCGCATAAATTTTGCGGAGGCGGATGCGGAGGCGGAGGTTAAATTCTTTGCGGAAGTTCCGCAGTAACGGAGGCGGAGGCGGAGTTCCGTTACAACCCTAAATGATATCTAGATAGCGCGGGTGTGGACTGTGGGGTGGCATGACAAAATATATTGTCCTATGTGGCAAATCTTTGTACTAAAATTAGGTTTAACTTTATGACCTAGACAAAAGGCTCATAATTTAAATAACAATATTAAATTAGGAGCCAATTTACAAAATTCTAATTACATAATCATTTACATTGAGCAATAAGTTAAAAACTGCGTTGATGTATTAACTAATAAGGCTAAATTTTACGAAAATAACTAAGATTCTTAAAATACTGGATAACCAAGACATGCTTTTAATTGCCAGCTATATCTACGCATACTAATGCACTTGCAAAATAATATAGAAAGACGTCGTCTGACGACTCGGGGAATTTATCTGACGTCATAAGCGAGCCCACGCTCTGTCCAATCAGAATAGCATACAGAGAGGCGCGCCGCGTCGGAGGGAGAAAGATAAACAATGTGAAGGGCCAAAGCATTCATTGAAATAACGAATTATTCATTATTTAGGCCATGCCGCATTGAATTTGAAATAAATATAAAAATAACTCGTCATTAAGTACCAATATAAAGTTGTATAGGTTACTTTTCGCCTTCAAATTCGGCGCTAACAGCTAGCCGTACTACTCTGCCGCGTATAATATTTGCGCACACGAAGGAGATAACAACAGTTTACTACCATGAATGAAAAATAACGCGTCAGCTTGTAGTCTGTACAAAGTACGAACGAAGCACAGTCGGTGGACGTAGCCGTATTCCTCATATCTTTGCGGGTAGGGCAAGTCGTGCGTCAAGTGTTACGCGGTTTTTATTTTATATCGGAAGGAAATAAATAGTTTCACAAATTCAAAATGGGTATGGTAATAAATAATTTGCCTCAGGTGAGTCCTTTTTATTTTTTGTGAATTTTTATACATTGGTTTTTTATGAACTGATTTGTTTTCGATGAAATACATATTGGAAAGCAAGTAACATAAGCGACAGTAGTAGTGTTGTAATGACCGCTTTGACCTTGTGAAACTCGTTCGCGATAAAATGGACGGTTAGCTTACCGTCACTACTCGTGCTCGGAGAAATTGCATTTATTTACGTATATATCTCAGTGCGCCTATTAGCCAACATTGTCTCACGAAAATATGCAATGAAAGATGCGGTACAACTATACGAATTGATGTGCCACTAACCCGATTAGATATAAGCAAAAGTTACGCTGACATAAACAATTTCAATTCTAATATGAATTATTCAAAATTATTCTTTATTACTATAAACTGAAGGAAATTACCAATTATATCAATTTCTTTATGAGCTAATTAGGTAGTAAAAAATTGCCGGGTGATGCACTAGAAGTTTGCCTTCAACACATAATTCTTTCTTTGCAGATTCGGGAAGAATGTGAAGTATTTCACATGTCTGACAAACAGATCAGAGAAATTATGAGCAGGCTCCACAGTGACCTGCTCAAAGGTCTCGGGAGGGACACCCATGCGTCTTCCATTGTCAAATGTTGGATTACATACATTCAGGACTTACCTAATGGAAAAGGTAAATAAATAACTTTAAGGATTTCTTATTGCTTTGAAGCACATGAGTCCTTAGACTTATAAAAATCTATCGTTTGTTACAGAGCGCGGCAAATTCTTAGCTTTAGATTTAGGAGGAACAAATTTTAGAGTACTTATTATAAACCTCGGTGAAAATCACTTCGACATGCAGTCAAAAATCTATGCCATTCCAAACCATATCATGACTGGAACGGGTGTCGCTCTATTTGACCACATCGCTGAATGCTTAGCCAATTTCATGAAGGTTTGTGACATTGCAAAGAAAAATAACATTGGTATATTAATTTCCTGTGATAAAAAGTTTAATTACAACGCGAACGTTATCTTACTTTTAGGAGCATGACGTGTATGAAGAACGCTTAGCATTGGGTTTCACATTCAGTTTCCCGCTAAAACAATTAGGTCTTACAAAAGGGGTGTTACAACGTTGGACGAAGGGGTTCTCGTGTTCGGGGGTCGTTGGTGAAGATGTTGTACAGGGTCTGAAAGACGCTATCGCCAGAAGAGGGGTAAGCAATCTTTTGAATTATTCCACGATTACATTCAATTGTTTTACAAGTCAAATTCATTATTCAATTTCGAATGCAAATATGCTTGTTCAATGACCCTCAATAGGTAAGGAAATAATGAGAGTCGATAATAACTTTTATACACATAGACCAAATTTATCGTAGACTGTTCCACTTTTCTTTTTGATAATAAATACCGGTATAAAAATATTGAATCGATATTTGTGTCAGCTTGATGGTATAAATATATATATTTATGAATTCGTGATGAAATCGTAAAGTTTGGATAAAAATTTCGATCATTTGTGAGGTATAAAATTTTACAGGACCTAAATTTGTCCGTGATGGGCATCCTTAATGATGCAACGGGGACCCTTATGTCGTGTGCACATAAGGAACCCCATTGCCGAATAGGAATTATAATCGGTGAGTTGACGATGATATGCAAGCTCTCTGCTAGAAATAAGGCATGACTTACAAATGAGAGCCAGTAGAGGCTTTCAATATCTTTATATAACTAAAAATCTTACTCTAAAGACTCTTAAAACTTTACAAAATTTAAAATTAAAGTTATAAACAAATTTGATTCTGCATGCGCCTCAATTTCCTGATTTTCAATATCTTTATTTATTGAGATGATTTGCATGTAATAATCTCCGCTTCTATTTTATTCAATCATTTTATTTTCGAAATTACACGGTGTCGAATAGATTTATTATTATTTCAATTATTTGGTTTAATAGCAAAACTATAATTTTATATTTTTACTGTTTATTTTTGTTTTAAATAGCGTGTTTTTTAAAAACTTATACAAGTAAAAGGATCCAAACATTGAAAGCCTCTATGTATCATCATCAACATCATGGGTATACGTTTGCTATAAGGAACTAAGAAATTGATAGGAAACTTTATTATGGGACTGAAACGCCAAAACTATAACCGCATGTTTTTCACTCTTGTAGGACGTACAGATTGATATTTGCGCTATTCTGAATGACACCACGGGCACATTGATGTCCTGCGCGTGGAAAAACCACAACTGCAAAATAGGACTCATCGTCGGTAGGTTTACCTTGTGTGGTTTAGCTTGCTTTATTGTGATAAATGTAATGCCGTGTATCGTATGTGACAATAATAAGTATACTGCGATAGTCGGTAGTTGTTTGAGCTTTATTACGAACGCAATGTAGATGTTTACTTTAAATTTTAATCCTCATTCCACATTGCAATTATCAAGTCCATTGATAATTACATTCTTATTGATTGTTGTTCCATGTCCATTGCCATTAACAACTAAAATATGCATATGGGATCATAACAATGACAATGACTATCGAAACATGAGCATGCTACATTTTATTTTTATTTTGTTTTAATTTTTCTTTTCCTTAAATAATTCTTATTACTAACACTGTAATTGTAATATCGAAGATCAAATTATTGCAGCTTACTTGTTATGTTGCCAATTTTTGTGTTTGCATCGTTCATGTTATTATTTATAAAATTTTAACAAAACGTATAATTCAGGTACGGGCAGCAACGCGTGTTATGTGGAAAAGACAGAGAACTGTGAGCTATTTGATGAAGAGACCGGCAAGCCGGAACTCTTGATAAACACTGAATGGGGCGCGTTCGGGGATGATGGCGCCCTAGACATGGTTAGAACCGAATTCGATCGGGAAGTGGACGCTAAATCCATCAACCCAGGCAAACAAATGTAAGTTTATAAACATCTAAATTACTGAGAAACTATACGATAAGCTTCAATACAAAGTGATAAGCAATTTACTCGTTAAAGTATTGTTATTGTATCACGCAAGATTTTTTTTCCTTGACGTTCTCGAAATTTCTAGATTTTAGGCATGGAAAATACTGTTCATTTTGCGCCGTATTATATTCCCACGCCAATGATATCCTGTTTCATTCGCTGTATTACATTATGGTTCATAGTTCATACCTTCTTAAAACGTGTTTCGCTCAATAGGCTCTAATTTATTGTTGTCAGCGATTTAATTTCAAGTCACATAAGCTGAGTCACATTTACTCGCATTTAATGTTAGTCATGATCGTATCATTTTTATACTCGTATGATTATGAAGATAGCACATCGTTAGATAAAATGATTAAATAAAATAATTAATGATTGTGGTATTTCAAAAATCATAAGGGTATTAAAGAGTATGAACCGCTAGAATACATTTTGCATTAGTTATTTCATAAATCAAAGAATAATAAGTAACTACTCTTTAAGGAAAAACAGGTTTTTTCCCTAAATAATAACTGCATGTACAGAACAATATACCTAATAAATTATACTATATTAAGCTATAATATGTCATATTTGAGTATATGGACATTTTTCATAACTGCAAAACTATTCTTTATGACCCTATTATTCTGGTATGTAAGTATGTAACCTATAATTTCGCCCACAGACATAATTTTTTGTCGCACTATGTCGAAGATAAGGCAACCGCACGCGCAGTTATCAGGAATTTGTCTCAATCTAGCTCATAAAAAAGCTTAACTTAAGACTAATAAAGGTTATTTTTATTTCCAGCCAAGAGAAAATGATATCTGGAATGTATATGGGAGAGTTGGTACGTCTTGCTCTCGTGAAGTTTACACAAATGGGTTTACTGTTCGGCGGCCGCGGGTCCGATCTATTGTTCCAAAGAGGTTGCTTCTACACAAAATACGTGTCTGAGATTGAATCTGACAAGCCGGGAGACTACACTAGCTGTATGGAAGTCCTAGAAGAATTGGGTAAGTGGATTTTTTAATCCTAGGTTCAGTTTAACATACATTTGAATAGTTTTAATATCGAAAAGTACCTAATTAATTTCTTAAGATAATAAATAATAAAGTCGCGAAATATTTAAACATATAATCTGTAAATAAAGTCATGCAGAGGAACCCATTTTATGAATAAAACATATTGATATCGAAATGAAAGCGAAGATATTAAGGATGTAAATAAATTAATAAGATAATTTATTTTACATGGCGTATTTAATTAAATAACAATTAAGTATCGATAGGTTCGTAAATGGGTTAATTTTTAAACCAGTTTATTAAAACTTAAATTTTCATGGTAATAATGACATGCGACGCTATTGCGGTTATAAACAAATGGTTATATAAAATGGAAGAATTTAATAAGTATGTTGTTTAGTTTGTTATTTGTAAACTATCGTTTAATCGCATTTTGCTTTGCCTATGCAATATATCTAGGAGGGCAAAGTCGACACAGTTAAAGTTCAGTGCTATCAGCAATTATTAACAATAAACATTGATAAAAGCCAATAAAACAGCTAATGCTAAGGTAACAGTAAATAAATTATTAAACAAACAAAGATTTTCAACGTCGTAATAAAATGAATTAATAAATAATTAAATTAAGTAGGTAAAATATAAGATATCATTAGATACATATTTTGTAACTAGGAAAACTGAATAATTAATTATTATTTCAATGATTTGTCAATATATTACATGACGACTAATTGTAATGAAAAATTTTGTAATGAAAATTATTCGTATGGGACAAGTCACAAGCCTCGCTAAGTAGTCTCAAATTGTATCATTAGCTCCTTTAAAATATAAAGTTGATCCTATAATTAGCATTTACGCAAATGATGATAAGTTTGATTAACGTAGTGAAAATGTTGTATGATAAATATATGTGACGTAGAGCTTTGACGTAGTTTTGGCAAGGCATCTTGTTAACGCGTTATATAAGCAAAAAATCAAGCTGTTGCGAAGTGGATTTCTTTATATGAGAGTGACTGACTTATGAAAGTTGGGTCGCTGTATTTGCGTTGCAAATGACGGGAAAGAAAATATTTTTAACCTACTCAATATAATCCGCAAAAACTAGCTCATGGACGCATTATAGAGCGCGACATAATAATAAGATAGGTCTGCCTGAAGGTGACATTCGTTTCGTATCAAGTCTAAAAATGTAAATTATTAAGATTTTTGATAACAGGTAAATTTACTTATACCCAGCACGCACTGTATGGTTTTTGTTGTTTATAAAATAATCGTGCAAAAAGTCGAACGACCTTGTCAAAAAACGTTTTAAATCAAGTTGATAAAAAACGGGTTTAGCTGTCTACCGATCACAATAGTTGTAGCTGCATGATATAATTTCTTAAATATTATCTATCATAATTGGATTTATCTGTCCATTTTTATCTTTATACCATTTGAGTTCCTATGAAAAGATAATCCACAGCGGTCAATTTAATGTATTGAGTCATAGGTAATCTCAACACTGATAGCACCAAAATAAAATTTACTAACCCGGAAAACGTTGTTATACTAGCCAGAGCCCAAAGGTATGCAAAATAGTTCCCGATCTACTGAATATACAGATTTTTTGAAGTGAGCACTTTTTCTGTAATGGGTATAAAATCTTAAACTCGCGTCAGGACACGTGACCTGATCGAAAAAGCGTAAGACGGATACCATTCCAAAATATCAAACATGCTCAACGTTAATAATCAAGTTTTCACTTCTGCCGGCACTCCCGGAGTGCAACCCGTCTTTTTTTTATAAAAATCGTCCTAATCGTTCCAGAAGAGTTTGGAGTACATATAGCAGACATAAACATTAACCCAATACCCTATCCAGGTCTCTCCCACGCGACAGAAGTGGACATGGCGGCCGTACGCCACGTGTGCGAGTGCGTGTCCCGTCGCGCCGCGCACTTGGTGTCTGCGGGCATCGCGACACTGCTCAACAAGATGAACGAGCCCAGAGTCACCGTTGGCATCGACGGCTCCGTGTACCGGTTTCACCCGCACTTCCACACGCTCATGTGCGAGAAGATCGCGCAACTCGTCCGACCCGGCATTACGGTGAGCAAATTCAAATTCAAATTTCATTTATTTACAAAAAAGGTGTTATTACAATGTTAACGCGCTAATACATTCTACCCACTTTCTGGGTGTGCAAATATTGAAATAAGTTAAATGGAAATAAGTTAAATTACACTACACCAACACTACACAAATTCTTCGCGTCACTAATCACTATTGTTAAACGTCACTAATTCTTCCTTGTCACAGATTCCGCAATGTTCCGCAAAGCATCATAAATCCTAGCTTACTAAGAGTACCCAGGGATACCCTTACTAATCTAGCACTTAGTCAAGTGCCATGAATGTGAGAAGTATCTGTTATTGATAAACCCAATGAGGTCACGTTATTTTTGGTCAGTCGTACTAGGAATTTCCCAACATTGTTAACTAAGATTTCATCGCGAAAATTCTTCGTTATTCGGATTTTACTGCATTTTGGTTCAGGTAGCACTCGATTTAAAGTTAATCGTTTCGTATTTTTCCATTGAAAATAAACCTTGATAATACTAGAAAGCTACATAGAATGAGTACCTTTATTACCTTCTAGTTGCGTATTTCGTGTTGGATTTATACTTGAAGACGCTAGCGCAGTACTTAATTTTATAGCTTGCAATTATCTTGCTTTCACATGCAAAACATTCCTCTATTGTATTGTGTAGATCTGAAAGTATAATAGGTACGTTTAATCTATATCTTGCCATAATAATAAGTAATATTCGTCTTAAAGTCCATTCTTTATCTAGCCAAGATAAAATATTGGAGTAGCCGAGCCTCCGTCGCGTCGTGTCAATGACAGGGTTCATCATTCATTAGATAAAATTGTTTTTAATCCAGCCAAAATAATATCGAACTACGATTTACGTAAACAATTTTATCTTTAAAAAACATAAACCATTTTAGATAATATACTTGTTGTTTAAAAAATATTTTATTAATTCTTTTATACAAACGTATTACACACCCACTGACGCGGATGAGTGTAGTTTGTAAATTATTGTTTCTAAGTAAAGCTGTTAGCACAATAATTATCCTCATTAGTCATTATTAATTTTCTATTTCATTTGTATAATGTCAAGGGACTTGTTAACCTTAATCTGCTTATAATATACAAAATGTAATTTTAATTTCTCGGCTTCGTATATATATCTTTTTCTTAGTAAAAAAAGAGGATATTATAGGTAATTAGTAGCACCTTTTGGCCATTTGCTTAAAATATAATAATTTGCAATCGACCTTGCGGAACAAAGAAACCTGTTAAAATAAGAAAAATAACCTTGTAGATCATTTCGATTAATGTCGAATATACCTAAGCGATAGAGGTTACCTACTCTAACATTCATTAATTAATTGCGCTAGGTTTTATTTGAATTTACCTTAATATTTTATTTTATGTCAACCAAGTGTACAATTATTTAAAGCTTATCTCATTGAGAGTTATCTCATGATGATGATGTTTTGAAATGGTTTTTTACTGATAAAAAATTGATGGAAAACTCAAAAACTACCTAACCGACAGATCCATTCTTCGTTCAAGGCCGCAATTAGGCAATAATACTTAAATCATACTTTATTGACTTTTTCTTTTATCTCAACGTATTGTACATTTGTATAACTGGTACGATTTGTTTTCAGTTCGACCTCATGTTATCAGAGGACGGCAGCGGGCGCGGCGCCGCGCTGGTGGCCGCCGTGGCGTGCCGGCAACAGCTAGCTCACGCGTAGATACTAAGCTTAGCCTATCTGCTAGCGGTGCTACGTGGTCGCATACAACGCACACACTCCGGATTTAACATCCAACCGTCCCCAAATATTATATCTGTCCGACGCATCGTAGATGAAAATACTGTCATCTACCCACAAATTGCAAAACGGCTTAATAAATCCGGCTGTACAGAAAATAACCTCTAACCCCAGTGTATAAGGAAAAGACGGCGATTCTAAAATTTATCGAACTTATGTAATTTCTGGTTTTGGCGTTGAACGTGCGATTGCTTTTCCTCGTGCGGCAAATTAATTAATTATTTTCCGCGGCTCGAAATATTCATCGCGTACATCGAGACTTCGTGGTAATATTTTTAAATTAGGAAAATTATTTTAGATATTAGTTTAGCGTTATTGAATTAGCGCTGTGTGCTTGGACGGACAGTCTACCGCATAGCTCTCTGTTGTTCAATATAGGAGTATAGTAGTTATTGATTGAAAATCGCGTATGTACTCCAAAGCCCCACTGAAATGTATCGTAGGTACTTGGAACGAGTCCAAAGCAAAAATACACCTTGATACAATACTCTGGTGTTCTCTTGTAACTACGACTCCTTTTGCACATGTGCCCTTATCGAGAATTATTTTTTGATATATAAAAGATAGGCACTAAGATTCAATAACGTCGTCACTATTCTGATATTAAAAAACTTAAAACGTCACGTGTACTTAGGTCATAACGATTTTAGCATAGTCTAGTCACAATATTTACAACGGATACTTAAAAAATTTGTACTAACCTTACAAAATTTCTACTACATTTATTGTTATACATCGTTACAAGACTGATATTATGTATATAAAAATCTTAATAATATCATCATATTGTATTGGTCTTAGTGTCGATCTAACCAAGAGCACACTGCATTTGTTATGTCTTGTACACATTTGCAAGCGCGCCGCAACTTCATGATCTTTTCGTTAAAGTGACTAAAATTTGTTTGTATGAATTATTTTAGAGATAGTTTTTAACTTTTATGACAGTGAAGGTCTTGTAATATAAGAGTCTACTTTTATACCGTATAAGATATATTACATAATTTACAAAGAATACAAGGCGAACATTTTTATTTATTAAAAAGAGATAAGTATTTACTTTTATACAATCTGCCACATCTTCAATAAGATGTGACTGATAATATTCATATTATGGCAATAACTAATTTCGAATGTAGCAATACATGTGAATCTCAGGAGCATTATTTATGCTATCCGCATTGATGAATTCATACAATCGATAATTATTATCATTCCATTGCCAGACCAATAACACCAAATGCATTAACTGAGATATTCACAGTATATTTGAAAATAATTAATAATTTTTATGGTTTTTAAAGAGGACAAAATTTTGATTACGTTGTTGGTTATCATGATTTCAGCGTCATTTTTATTTAATTATTGATATTAGTATATTAGTAATACATATATTTAATTTTGGAATTCAGTTTAATTAATTAGCAAAAGATTCAGTTTGTATAGAGATCTAATTATTGAAATGAATTCTAAATAATTTAATTTAAGTGAGTGTTTCGATATTTAACTGTGATAGAACTAGGACTTAATGTAAAATTGTTTGCTCGTTTACTTTCTGATTATTTTGTTATAAATAGATTAAGATAGATATTAAATGATTTGTTTTCACGAGCCATAAAGATGAGTAGTTATTATCAGTTTGTAAAAAGCAGACAGAAAATAATAAAAATATAGAAACATATTGTTGCCTTGCAACCTATTGAGGGTATATGTATTCATTGACGTATCTTACAACAATATTTTAAAAGCACACCTATATTTTTTCTTAACGGATGTTGATGAAAAAATGTTTTGTTTATTACACCATTCTATAGTTCCTAGTTAAAAATAGATGCATTTTAATTTAGTGTTGTACTTGTCATTAATTTTGTTGCATGGTGTGCAATCTGTGTTTATAGTGTATTTTATGACATACTAGCTTTCCGCCCGCGGCTTCGCCCGCGTTTTCAAAGAAAAACCCGTTCCCGTAGGATTTCCGGGATAAAACCTATCCTATGTCCTTTCTCAAGTATCAAAATATCTCTATACAAAATTTCATGTAAATTGGTTCAGTAGTTAGGGCGTGATTGAGTAACAGACAGACAGACAGACAGAGTTACTTTCGAATTTATAATATTAGTATGGATTATTATTATTATTTATCATGTCACTGCGTAGTATGATAATGGCGGATATTCATTACTTAAGAGAACCAAATAAAGTACAAAATAAAATTGGAAATGATTTTTGAATTGTTTAGTCCTTGTTATTCACAAGGTTTAAACTTTAAACATAAAATTGAACATGTCTAAATTTAAATGTATTGTAAATTTTGCTCAAATGGCATTATTAAAAAGAATTGGTTGATCATCTTTTTTAAACTTAATATGAGAATACATTGTTTTATTTGATATTTCTGCAAACAACCTACATTCCATAGGTATGGAAACAACTGTACTTAGATATCTGATGAAATAATTTATCATGTATGATGATGCAGAAATGTACTTACTACATATCACATCTCAAATATTGCGATTATTGAATAACATGGGCATGATTTTGTAATTATGTACATATATATAATTATATAGTATTATTACTAACCTTGTGAATCATGAAGCTGGTCTTTACTTAAGAGGTACTTCTCATTTGAGGTTTTTGTATATATAAATAATGTCATACAGTTTTACCTACAAATTATTTTAGAATTTATTTATGGTATGAATAGGGAATAAAATTACCAAAATGAAGAAGCCATTTTAGAAAAACAATCATTATTAGCTAGCTCCAAGTATGTATGAGCTATTGGAAATGTTACTTATTTGAATAATAAATTTTTAAAAAGGTTTTGATTTTTTATTTTTAAAAGTTAAGACTTAGTTTTACTCCAGATCCATGTTGCTACTTATATTTTACTAGCTTTCCGCCCGCGGCTTCGCCTGCGTTTTCAAAGAAAAACCCGCATAGTTCCCGTTCCCGTGGGATTTCCGGGATAAAACCTATCCTATGTGTTAATCCCTCAATATGTGTGAATATAAGTTACCCTCTATATCTATACTCATATTATAAAGAGGAAAGGTTTGTGTGTATGTATGTATTTATGGTTTTCACGCATAAACTACTGGACCGATTTTGATGAAATTTGGCACAGATAATCTATAGACCCTGAGAAAGAACATAGGCTACCTTTTATTGCGAAATATGTACCACGGGCGAAGCCGGGGCGGACCGCTAGTGTGTGATAAATTTCATTGTAATCGGTTCAGTAGTATTTGCGTGAAAGAGTAACAAACACACAAACATCCGCACAAACTTTCGCATTTATAATATTAGTAGGATAAATTTATTTTGAAATGTTCAAATAAATCATAAATCAATCAATTGAATAAATGCAATACTTACATTAAAAAAATTAATAGTCAGTGTATTTATAAAATCGTTTTAGTATAATATGTATAATGCTTGCCAATATAATATCATATTGGTACCAAAAAGAAAGAAATAAATTTTAATTGGTTAAAAACTCACTCATGTGATTAATATATGAAATATCGTAAACTTGTGTGAAACTGATAGTGATTGGAGTAAATAAATAATAAATACAGTATATATCCCTACTTGCATTGTCCAAGCCATAATATAAGACTTTGAATTTCTCCAAAAAGGTCCTTATGAAGCATAAATTATGCAGAAAAATTTTAAAATATAAAAAAATCCCACGTTGATAGTGTGAAATATAAAACCAAATGATGTTTATTTCACTTTATTGTCACAATTAACACATTTACAATTGTGCACTAACACAGAGAAAAGTGAATATGTACTTATTGACTACTTATAAAATAATAGTGTTAACCAATTAATTATCTTTAAACATTTTTTTTGGTCAAAATAAAGATTAAACATTTTCTAGTAAATAATGCAACCAATAATATGTTATACCTAATCAAATAAACATTTAAATAAATAATTATTATAAATACAATATACAGGAGGGATAATTTCGAGATTCCTTAGCCTTATTGATAGAGATAATAATAATTGTTGAATTTTAAATTCACTTTCTACACCTATCAATTAAGCATTATGAAACATTTCATCACATTTGAGAAAATTAGAATATTATACATGAAATAAAGTAACCCTCTCCATGCCAATACATACATATGTGTATAAATACAATTATATGTATATGAAATTGGTTAATTAATAAAGATAAATTACCTTACACAAGCTGATCTTGATCAAAATTTTGTCAATTGAACTGCTTTTCATATGTTCTTATGCAGTATTCAATTATTTTTTCTAATTTCATCATTGTGCAAGTAGCACTAATTAAAGAAATTAATGAGTGAATTTTATGAATCTGAAATTTATATGAGTGAATAAGCATTTAATAATTAAAGTTTAGCTCGATAGCCATGACACAGTACATAATTAAATTTTGTGTTTTATTTATATTTAATCTATTGTTATCAAGACAATGGTGATATATACCTTTGGATATTTTATAAATTCATATTCTTTTCTTGACTTCAATGATAGAAAACTTCATTTTCATCACTGAATGTTTTCAATATTCATTCATTTTAAATGGGTCAATATTATACAATTTTCAACTTAAAAAGCATTTTGGTTAGTATAGTAATAATTAAATAAAATGCTAATCAGTCAAGCTGCATGAAAAGGGTTAAATTAAGATTTAGACACGGCATGCACAATCTGATGGTGTCCTTGCTGGTCTCTTTGGTGCAGCCAATCTCTTGGAAGTGCCTGTTCCATATTGTATACCAGACCCTATCCTCTCTGGATCTAATTCTCCTGTCTCTATTTTAGCAAGGATTGTCTTAGAGCACTTCAGAAACGCTTCTTCTACATTCTCTCCCGTTTTAGCACTGGTTTCAAGGAACATCAACTCTGAAAAGTGAAATAATATTTATGTAGACTATGAATTGTATTGACTCATAGAACAAGTAAGTTTTGCTAAACAAAGCTTTTAAATAGGAAAGTACTTACCATTATCTTGCGCAAATTGGCTAGCCTCAGTAAATGTGACTTCTCTAGATTCTTCCAAATCCTTTTTGTTTCCAACCAATAATATCACTATATTGGGACTCGCCAGGGTGCGTGCATCTCGTAGCCAGTTAGAAAGAGCATTGAAGGAGTCTCGTGATGTAATATCATACACAAGTAGTGCTCCTGCTGCTCCCCTGTAGTAGGATCGCGTCACTGACCGAAACCTTTCTTGACCAGCTGTATCCCATATTTGAAGTTTGGTTGATTTACCACCAATATTAACAATTTTAGACCCAAACTCCACTCCTATGGTGTGGCATCTATCTTCTTTGACTACAATATAAACCGTTTATTAATTTACATAAAAGATTCAATCAAGCGTGTAGTAAATGATGGCACTCACATTTATTTCCAATAAAATTATTTAGGAGGCTCGATTTGCCAGTCCCAGCGCTTCCGATCACTAGGAATTTGAACAAATATTCTGAAACAATAGAAAGCGTTGTTACGTTTCATCGAGCAGTCGTATTGTAGTTATAGTTATTATAAACAATCCCACAATAATTACCATATGATTCCGACATTTTTATAGACTCAATGCGTACAAAATATCTTCTTTTCCACTTCTATACTCATAAATATTTAGATAAACATTACATGTGGACAATCAGCAAGAACTAGTTCATTCCAATAAAATTAGTTTGTTTGCAAATAAATTATCTTCCCAAACCAAACTTCACCAGCAAAAGATGACATTTGACAATTATTCAATATTGAGTATTGACAGTCTGAGGTTTTCCACGATTTCCTTTTCCTGTTGCATCAAAGAGTAAAAAGACCAGTGTGGCCGGATGTAAAGCCGGCTGCTCACGTACCTGCTTGCTGGGGCAATATTGAAATTGCACACTCCAAGCAATTTTTAAATTGAACTCTTTGCTTTTTAATTGCTCCGAATGCCGTGCAACCGGTATTGCCCCGGCATGTGTAAGTTGTTCCACAGATTAAGTAGGTATTAGTTACTACGCCAGTGAGTAGCCCGCATAAAGAAAAGCTCGCCACAAACGTCAAGATTGAAGATATTTCATTAGCAGTTTTATTAATTGTCATTGATTTCTATAAATGAAAGCTCACCCTATGACATCAATTTATTATACCAATATAACTGCTTGCGGTCTCGATATCTACAATCTAATTTAATTTAAAGATTCGCTTATCATAATGTAATGTAAGGACGCTTACCCGCAGAGCGCAGAGCACATTACATTTATATTGACATTTAGTATATTTATTCTGTGAGCGAATTTTGACCCTGACCTCGGCGAAGTTAAATTGTCAAATGTGATCTGTCAATTGTCATTCATCTATTTGTGTTTTCAAAAATATTTCCACCGACACTTGCTAAAAATAAAATTTTCAAAATGTTCAGTATAAGGAAAAATGTGTGTTCTTGGGTGTAATCGTTTAATAAAATGTTATAATGTTTTATTCCATTTAATTATGTAACTTTGTTGTAGATACTTAATCTTACACTCGGACAAAATGTGCGTAGTTCCCTTCAAAAGAGATCATTTTGGGAATATGTGAACATGATGTTTAATAAACCAGATGCTGACCGTATAAAACTCTTAGGGCCTGATCGTACTTGTGCTGAATGGGTATTACGAAATGGTGGGAAAGTAGTTTGGGCAAATGGAAATAGGCTGGCAGATTACAATTCCCTGCCTTCCGAAAAACAGTCTGTTCCTAAATTGGCGGAAATCGATGGAACGGGTTCTTCGATATCACATTATGGGTTCCCCCATCTAAGTATGTATCATATAATAATATATATAATAAGTCTGGCATAACCATATAATGAATTCTTTCAGGTGGATGCACAGAATTGTGGAAAATAATTCTCGATAACAACAAATACATTGATGACAGAGCTTTAAAAGGATTAAATCATGGAAAGGATACTTTAACCCATGTCCAAGTTTCAGAATGTGTTAATGTCACAGACATGGGTGTAAAAGAATTGGGTTCTTTAAATAAACTCCAAACACTAGTCCTCTTTAAATTATCAGGCGTAAATAATCTTGAAGATTGCAAGAAACATCTACAATCAAAATTACCAAACTGTAAACTATTAGGTAAAAAGTAATAATTGATTTTATTATTTTAAATATTGCTCATTTAATTCAATAAATATAATTTATGTAGGTACTAAGTATTTCAAACATTAACAAATATTTCAGGTGATGGAGAAAAAGTGGGAGTTTAACAATTAATGTAATGTTTTTGTATAACAAAATAAATATTTATCCTCTATTAAAGTTTTTGTAACATATCTTGGTTTTTTATTGTTCATCACAATTTCACACCCTTTCCGACAGCTTCATCAACACAGGTGTAACCGTCTCTCTGCAGTAATTCAGCTAATTCTGATTTTATTTTTGTTACAATTGGTGGCCCATGGTATATAAGGGCAGTATAAATTTGCACAGCACTGGCTCCAGCTAGTATTTTTTCATAAGCATCCTGTCCACTAAATATACCACCTACTCCAAGGATTGGTACTTTTCCTGTAATAAAAAATAAAAATACAATAAGTATTTCTCATAGAAATCTAAATAACAAGACACATAGAAGTGCTGTAATGTCATAATTCGTATGAAAACCGCTGTCGCCAAAATCAACACATTCAAACCGAAAGCTAAACAGGGGCCTTAGACAAAGTAACAATTACAAAACGATAACGAAGTTAGAAATCGCAAAAATGTATGGGATTGACATTAGATAGACCACGTGATCTAACGCGGCGTATGTCAATCCCATACATTTTTGCGATTTCTAACTTCGTTATCGTTTTGTAATTGTTACTTTGTCTACTGGGCCAGTACACACAAGTATACTATGCCTTTTATTGGACAGCTTAATTTTAGTGAAAACTAACTTAACTATTAAATTAAGCTTTTGAATATGTATCCTAACGCACGAATTTACGGTTTATTTTAGAATAACATCCATAAGTATATGAGACTTTTTGCTCCAATACGAACAAACGTGATAATAAGAATGGTCGACTGTGTCATTCATTGTTATTTCGATTACTATGGTGACACTCGTAATACTTGTAAATCTTATATATAAAAATGAATCGCAAAATGTGTTGGTAAGCGCATAACTCGAGAACGGCTGAACCGATTTCGATAATTCTTTTTTTATTATATTCCTTGAAGTACGAGGATGGTTTTTATGTAGAGAAAACGTAAATATGTAACACGGGCGAAGCCGGGGCGGACCGCTAGTATTCTATAATTTTAAGGAAAAACTGCATTATTTCTAAAAAAAAATATTTTCCGATGAAATATTATTCCTTTATAAGTATAATTACAACTTGTGGAAGAATTTCCGCAATGGGAATTGCTGAAACACACCATGTTTACACTCATACGTCTCCAGAGCAACTGAACAGTGACAAATGCACTGGTGATGTGAACATCACCTGAGTGGCGACAAGGTCACGCACGCTTACGACTTCTAGTGTCTTGTTATTTAGATTTCTATGGTATTTCTTATGTTTTTTTTTTGTAATTTTAATGTATAATCAATTAATCATTGTAAAAGTAGGAAAAATTTGAGACAAAGAATAGATTAATTTTGATTGAAGATTATATGTAAATATAAGATAAGATAATAATGTTAGTAAAACCAAACCTTTTGTGAGTTTATACATTGTCTTTATCATTTCTGTAGATTTATTTCCCAGTGGCTTTCCACTGAGTCCACCAGACTCCTGAGATAATTCTGTATTACTCAGATTAGACCTGTCTATTGTTGTATTGGATATGATAAGGCCATCAACTTTAGTACTCTTGTTCACAATCACTGATACAATATCTTTCATTTCCTCAATGCTAAGGTCTGGGGCAAGTTTAAGCAGCAGTGGAGGTTTCTTTGCTATATCAAGAGATTCTATTGTTTTGTTTACTGCACTTAATAATTTTTGTAACTCTTCTTTGCTCTGTAAGGACCTTAATCCAGGAGTATTGGGGCTAGAAGAAAAACCATAAATTAATTATTGATCTTAAAAAATTAACAGTAGGTATATTTTGTGTTTTTGTGATTATTATTATATTTACTCTACCAATGAATTTGGTATACATAGTCTTGTAGAAAGAATTAATACCTGCTTATATTAATAACAAAATAATCTGCTATTTTATAAAATTTCTGTATCCCTAATACATAATCGCCAATTGCATTTGTGGAATTTTTATTTTTGCCCAAATTTATACCCAGTAAGCCTTTATCTAATAGTGACTTGTCCAAGTCTTTAATTTTATCAAAGACATTATTATGTCCTTCACTGTTAAAGCCATATCTATTAATTACTGCTTGATCCTCCGGTAGTCGAAATACTCTAGGTTTTGGATTGCCTGGTTGAGGTTCAGGTGTCACTGATCCAATTTCCACAATAGAAAACCCAATATTTCTTAGGCCTTTGACTGCATCACCGTGTTTATCGAAGCCAGCAGCTATGCCAACAGGATTTTTGAGATTGTAATTTAAAAATGTAGTTTTCTGAAAATATTTTTTAAATTATATTATTTTATTTTAAGTATAAAACTATCAAGCAATGTATGTAAATTAAGTTTCATTGAGATCTCACCAACACGGCAGGGTCGTCAAATTTTTCTACGGGAAATATACCATATTTTAATGCAGAAACACCAAGGTTATGTGCCCATTCAGGGTTTAATAACTGGCTGACCGGTTGTAATACATTTTCATAATAACCTCTGAAATCCTTTTTGTAATATATTACTTGATATGAAACTGCACCGCCTAAAGTAAGGTAACAAAGAGATTTTATCTTTTTCTGTAATAAAAAAGAAGTTGGAAGTAATTTGGTGTTTGTGCTAACCTTATCGTTAATAAAAATATAAATATTACAAATACGAACCACGTTATTTTGTGCGCGACTCATGGTAATTTTTTAAATTCAAAATTGCTTTATCTTAGTACTGTCGAAATACATAAAAAGCCGAAATACATAAAATATTTTTGGTTATAATAATTATTATTATGTCAATAGGCCAAGTATGAAGTAAATAAAGTTGATTACTTGAGGGCACAGAGTACATATTCATACGTTTGACCAACACAGATAACTATATAGGTAGTTCTGTAGTTTATAGTCCGAGGGTTTATAGCTAAGGTTTATAGTTTTGAAAATAAAATATATGAACTCTAGTGCTTTCTGAATTACATGAGATGCAAGTGTACTATGGAGATAATAATTGCACAAACTGTGTACACAAAATTATGTGTATCATGTTGTATGTTCGTGAATAGCAGACTTTATTTTTGCCACAGCTTAGAGCGTTTTCACATTATCCGATCCGATATCGGATATCGGACGCCGATAGCCGATATCCGATATCGGATACAATTTGCCCTTTCACATTGCAAAAAAAATCAAATGTTATAAATCATAGTTGTACATGTACATTATAAATAACTACGATAAAGAAAAACAACTTCAAAAAAGAAAAGTAAAATGTAAAAAAAGATTTGATTTCACAAATTACTGCATATTATTTAGATGTGCTATTTACTAAATAGTTTTGATATCGGTTATTTGTATAAGTAACATAATATACTTATGTTAACACATTATAAATTAAATAAATTTATATCAATACCTACTACAACCTAGTATTAGTTAATAGTTTTAGTAATACATATTAGTAAATACCTTTCAAAATCTATTAAATGTATTTTTAGCAAGACGTACCTAGTCATTTAGTCATTTTTTCACTACACACATTTATAAAAGTTCATGTAGTACCTATGATAAATTTATTAAGTGATACAATCTTTGTTCACATTTTCTTTTCTTTTTCTTATTGCACTGTAATATCCTAAAATAATATTGTCACTCGTTCAAATATATTTGTAATATGATTGTTGTAATTTCCTGTAAGTAAAGATACATAAATTATTTTATTGTCATAAACAATTATTTTTTTCAAACTTTGTATTCATTGTTGTAAATTCAAAATAAAAATAAAATCGGTGTGAAATCTCCTCCTTTTTTTTAAGTCGGTTAAAAACAAAGCTCTCAATGACAACAATACAATAAACAGCACAACCAACATCCGAGTAGGAGGAGGAGCGAGGCAGAATGAGATAAAATAAAGATGATAGACACTAATGTTTTCGAAGATAGATATTTGAATTTAAGAACGCAATATATTTTTGTTTACTTCAGTTCAGCCAATTGCCGTATATTTTAATACGGCAAATAAAAATACCTGCCGTATAAATCGTATGTTAAATGCCTATAAATACTTAAATGTGTGTTTTCTTAATAAAAAAAGGTTTCTTTTAATAGAAAGGGTTTTAGGTTAAAAGCAAAGAATTTTTTTAAAGATTGAGCGCCCTATAAGACTGAAAATACACAAACTAGTGCTTTTTTGCTGTTGGTATACTGCCTTTTCGAAAATTGAGTTGGCAACACTGAACATTATCGTCCGATAGCCACTGGGAATATCGGTGTCGGCTCCGATATCCGATATCGGACCGGACAATGTGAAAGACAGGTACATATTTCATACATTTTACTTCCCTCCGATATCGGATATCGGCTATCGGCTTCCGATATCCGATATCGGATCGGATAATGTGAAAACGCTCTTAAACAGATAAAAATTACCACAGAGCTCAGAGCAATAAACCTCAGCTCCACAGAGCAAGTAATATATTGTTGCAAAATGTCAGGCTCTTCATTTGTCAATGTCAACAAGTAATTCGTCAATGGTCAGTGTGGGTCAGTGTCAACTCAAGTGTATCCACTTGATTCTGATGATATCGGATTATATGCATTTGCATATCAGTTTCATTAGTCGTTAACTCGTTCGGTATACAGCATACGGGGAGTCCCCGCAGGCGAGATAACAACCAATGAAAACAAGTTCCCCGCATGCTTAATACCGACCGTGATATCGACCAATGAAATTCATCGGTAAATATACAGCTAGCGGGTAGTCAAATACTTTTTCATTAATTTCATTAATCAATTTCATTCGTGAGTGCTTGTTGGATTATAAAGACGCTGCACAAAATGGGTGATCGCTTTACGGATTCGCAAATGTTGAATCTCGTGGAAATCTATCGAGATTATGATTGTTTATGGAATGTGACTAATACGTTGTATAGAAACCAAGATGCAAGAGAAAGTGCATATAAACAAATTGCGGAACGGCTAAATATTACAGGCATCTCAAATAAAGAAATACCAAAAAAAATCAAAAATCTCAGATCATCGTACTATCAAGAGTTAAAAAGGATTGAAGCAAGTACTCGATCAGGTGCTAGCCTGGATTCCGTATATAAACCAAAGGTTTCGTGGTTTACAACTGCCGATGGATTTTTGAGGACATTTAGAAATAAACAAGAAACTGTCTCGAATGTAAGTTAAACTTTATTTTTTTTTTATGGTTAAAGAAATTTATTTATCAAAAAGAATTTACATTCACTTACTGAGAAAATACAAAAAACTTAAGATTAGCGCAGCTAAGTTATTCTATAGGTACGTGAATACTTATAAATTTAACAATAGTATGTAGTGCAAGTTGTTGCTATAACAATCAAGGTGCGGTTGTGAGCTTTCCATTTTATTGTTTTGTTTAAATGTTTAACTTTTTTACCATTATTTTATTTTTTAATTTGGTTTTTGTAGTAGGTGTTAGTTTCTAATGTATAGATTTATTGATTTAGTGTTAAAGTTTTACATATAATAGTACTGGTACTTTAAGTTAATTACGTTTCAGTAGAAATAAAAATTACAAAACAATAAAAATAAAAAAACATAAAATATTTAATTATATAAATAAATATTTAGTATTGGTAGCTGGTTATACAATTTTGCCCCTTCAAACATAATATTTCTCTTGCCATAGTTAGTGAATACTTCTTGCTTGCCACGGTACTGCACCTTCACCATTAAAGTAATGAGTGTATTGATCTCGAATTGTTGTTCCACTTTCATGCGTATATTCTTCTTGTATGTCCTGTAAGCCGAGAATACGTCTTTGTCTCCAGGTGCCATTAATTATCGTACCCGTAGTGATATCTTCGTAATCCGCAAGTCCAGGTTCGATGTAGTTGGAACTTTCCTTCCTTAGCCAATTATGAAGAGTACAACATGTTCTTGTTATTTTCATCGTATTAAGTAACTGCATTGTTGGGAATCCTTTTTTCAAAAATTCTAAATCGACTTGCCAATATACCGAATGCGTTTTCGACTATTCGTCGAGCCCTTGAGAGTCGGTAATTAAAAATTTTTTGCTGTAATGTTAGATTAGTCCCTGAATATGGTTTCATAATATTGTTTTGGAGCGGGAATGCAGCATCCGCGACAAAAACACTTTGTGCTAGAATATTCAGACTGCCGTCATCAATTGCGCGTTTCAATGAAGAATTACTGTAAACGCCGCCATCGGAAAATCTGCCTTTAGCACCAATATCAATATAACTGAACAAGTAATCATCATCTACGCAAGCTAGTAATACTATGCTGTACGTTTTTTTATAATTATAGAAGTCAGACCCACTATTCGCTGGAGCTCGCATGATTACATGTTTACCATCGATTGCACCAATACATCCAGGAAAATTCCAATTTAACTCAAATCCAGTTTTTATTTCATTCCATTTTTGTTCTGTGTTTGGTGTCTGAAATATAATACATAACGCCATTAATATGTTGTTTTTACAGATTAATGAAAATTCAAGTGTGTTTTCTGACTCAGAAACACAAAATTCTGAATCACTGGAGGATAGTAACACTGAAGAAAATTCCTATGATGCCGTTATTGACAATAATGAAAGTAATCGCATTGAAAGAGAACAAAACGAAAGTGCTGCATCTCAATTTGTTGTCCCAGCAAAGAAAGCAGTAAAAAGAAGAGGAAAGTTGATCCGAAAAGATGACGAAATACATGAAGCTATTGACAGAATTTATAAAATTGCTAAGAGTGTTACTAATAGTACAAATTCGTTAATAGAAAATAAAGAAGATGAATTTGACATTTTTGGAAAATATTTAGCCACGACTCTGCGTTCTTTGCCAAGCGAACTAGGAATTATTGCAAAAATAGATATTCAAAAGGCTTTATCAGACATTCAATTAAGAGCGTTGAGACAACAAGACCAATCTCGACTGTTATCTTATCGTTTTTAATTTGATTTAATAATTAGGTACTTATGTTAATTGAAATTACTACCAAAAGTATAAATGATTCACAGCTGTGAAAACACTCAGCTGTTAAAATTGAAATACAAATACTGATTTTTTAATGATAATGCGTATTATTTTACTACTTACTTTTATATAATCTGCCAGTGCTTCATAAATAGCGTCACATACTTGTGGTATAAAAGTGCTCATAATAGAAGGAGACACGCGAAATAAGTAATACAAGCTTCTGTAAGAATCTCCAGTAGCTAAATAACGTAATGTGACCTCAAGTTTTAATCTTGGAGATAATGCCTCACGAAATGGAGTATCTTTTTTCTGAAGTCGTGTTTCTATTTTATTTAATAAATCTTCAAATAAGTCATTAGATAATCTGAAAAAACAATAATGATCTTCTACATCACTCTCCAAATCCAATTGTAACTCCTTACACAATGTTTCTGACGCGCCATGCCTCTTTCTATTTTTTAGTAAAGTTCGCACCCAAAACCTTTTTTTCTTTTTCTTCAGTGAGGCTAAGAGCGAGCGCGCACGAGCAACTTTGTCTCCGCAACTATTTTGTCTCCGCAACTATTTTGTCTCTCCACCCATGGGCTAGTATGAAAGTGCGCGCACGTAGCGACGCAACTCCCGGGAGACTTTTTTGTCCGCGGGTTCGGAGACAAGCCCGCGACGCAACTGTCGCCCTATCTATTGGTTTCAATGCAAGTGCGCGCACGGCGACAAAAATGTTGCCTGTCGGCGGCCGCCGGCCAGTCGCCGCGTAACCGGCGTAGCGATAATACGTATTTATATCAACGTATTTATTCTCGTACACAGTAGTTTTAACCGACTTCAAAAAAAAGGAGGAGGTTATCTATTCGGCTGGTATTTTTTTTTATGTATGTACACCGATTACTCCGAGGTTTCTGAACTGGTTTACGTGATTCTTTTTTTTTTGATGCGGAATTGGTCCTATAAATTTTATTCGGATAAGCCCAGTAGTTTTTATTTTATGAGCATTTTTGTCTGGTCTCGATGACTTAATTGAAATGTAGCAAGTAACTTTGATTCATTTCCAGGTAACCGATTGAGCTGAAATTTTGTATACGCATGTAAATTGGATAGCGATGAAACATTATTATGAGATAGAGCTGATTTGATGATGGAATCGGAAGGTGGCCATAGGAACTTAGTAATATATTGACTCAACTTTATCGAGTTTGAGCTCATTTGATTCGTGTTGAAAAATACACTAAAAAGTATTAAATAAAAACTACTTTACTTTTTACAATTACGATTACATATCTATACTAATATTATAAAGAGGAAAGGTTTGTAGGTATGTATGGTTTTCAGTTTTCACGCATAAACTACTGAACCGATTACAATGAAATTTAGCACACATATAGAGAGAGGGTAACTTGGATTAACACATAGGATAGGTTTTATCCCGGAAATCCCACGGGAATGGGAACTATGCGGGACAAGAGCACAGACCACAACCGTTTCTTCGAAATCCATGTTGATAAATGCAGAAAATTTTAAAGAAAAAGTTGCGTTGCTGTCGCTTTCGTGAGCGCATCGTTGAAAACTTTGCGAGGAGACAGCGACAGAGACAAAATAGTTGCCGGGCAACTAAGTTGCTCGTGCGCGCTCGCTCTAATAGTTTCTTCTTCAATAAGACAGTGCGCGCACGAGCAACTTTGTCTCCGCAACTATTTTGTCTCTCCCATCAATTTGTATGGGGAGTTGTGTCGCTACGTGCGCGCACTTTCATACTAATCCATAGGTGGGAGAGACAAAATAGTTGCGGAGACAAAATAGTTGCGGAGACAAAGTTGCTCGTGCGCGCTAGCTCTAAGACACAGGCACTCAAAATGGCTCCACATAACATTAATTGTTGATCCATGACAAGAACGTCTGTTTCAGTGCCACTCTTGTTAATAACTGGCGACGTAAAATGGAGGTTCTTCCTACACCCCGCATGCGGGCCCTATCGACTAATGAAAACGGTTCCCCGAATGCTGGCCCTGTGGCATGCGTTCCAGAAATCTCTCGCACCCCGCATGCGGGCCCTATCGACTAATGAAACTGCGCCATAATTACGGCGTAAGTGCATATTATAGCCTTTTTCTCCAATCGTGCATATTTCGTTAAGTAGCAGGAGTTTTGATTGGTCGACTAGCCTTTATTAGCCAATCAGAACGCTCAGCGAGTAAACCAACCCTATTTTGGCATGGTAAAATGGCAAAAAATTACAAAATGGGCTCCATTTTAAGTAATTTAAATTTTTGAGCCATTCAAAATAGGGCTAGCCGCTAGATTACCCTTTTGGGGCTAAAAACTTAAAACGCGGGTTGAATTCCAAAAAAGGGCTAGATTTAGCCCGGAAAGGTCTAAGGTGGCAACACAGGGCTCGCGGGTGACAAAAGTCACAAATTTGCGATCGAAAATTTGGTTAAAATGCTAAATTGTATATTGGCACAAAAACTATACTTAATTTCAAGAAAATTTCACAACACACACGGTTTTGTGCAATCTTTGATTTTAATTTAAAATTAATAAAGGTTTTTTGATTTTGTATTGTGCATATTTTAGGCATATCAGTCGTTTTTAGTGCATATTTCGGCCTTTTTTAGTGCATATTTGCATGCATATTTTGGCATTTTGTTAGTGCATATAATCCGATGTCTACTGATGATTGAAACTTAATTATTTAATTTACAATCATCACACGATTTATATTGTTGCTATAAATTATAAAAATTCCAACATTAATAAAGTACTTAATTGTTGTGTATAATAAAGTAATTGAATTATAGAGTAAAGACATTCTGTAAGTGGAGTGTAGCAAATACTGTTTTAAAAATTAAAAGTAGTTTTTTGTGTTTTTGTTATTAATGTGCTGAGCTTAATTGCTTTATTTTTTGACTACTTTTAGTGATTTGAAATTCAAGCATGAAGGCAATCCTGATTTTTGATAGTGTGAATGATTTGTTGTATTCCAAATGGGACGAAGAATTTTTGCGCCGCATGAAATCTTTTAATGACCAAGTACGTATGTAAACCTTACATTAATTCACGAATAAATAAAAAACTCAGTTTTCCATCAAACTAACATTTCAGTATATAGAATATATTGTATCATAATATTATATTCTTCCTTAGAAGTTCAGTTTGAACACAATTGCATAAAAATATAAAAAATTAATAATTTCGATTTCAGGAAGCCAACGAAACAATAACTGACAGTCACCATGTCTCACAACTTTTGTCACCAATTATAACATCTCAGCGTATAATGGCTGCTCAATTTAGTAATACCTACACATCTATGCAATGCAAGGATAAAACATCTATAGTTTTTGATGAGGTAAAATGAATACTTTTGTGAATTATAAAACCTCACATTGATGGAATATATCCTTAATTTATTTTAAGAACTGATTTTAATCAATAGCTTATAAGAAGTCAGGTGTTTTTACCTTATGAAAATATTCTTCTAGGGTTAATACCCATGTCTTGTTGAAATATTAAATTGTTTGGCAATAATTGGATTTTTTTTAAATTGAAATGCAAAATTGTATCAATGTTATTGCTTTTTTAGTGGTTGGACCATGTATTTATGATTATCAGTGAAGATAGTGTGGATGATTCCCACAGAGAGCTGCTGGACTGTAAGACATTAGTGCAGCATATATGTGGACAGAATATTAACCTGTAAGTTCTTACTTTTATAGCAATAGTTATACTCTTGTCTTAACTCTTGATGGAGGAATCCTACTAATATTATAAATGCGAAAGTTTGTGAGGATGTGTGTGTGTTTGTTACTCTTTCACGCAAATACTACTGAACCGATTACAATGAAATTTAGCACACATATAGAGGGTAACTTGGAATAACACATAGGATAGTTTTTATCCCGGAAATCCCACAGAAACAGGAACTATGCAGCTTTTCTTTGAAAACGCGGGCAAAGCCGCAGCCAGATAGATAGTATTATATATATGTTAAATAATATTTAAATCATTGTTGTAGTTTATCATAGTTTTTACTTTTTAGTACTCAGCTTAACCGTATAATATAAGGTGTTCTGGATTTGGTGTCCGAAGATTAATGGAATTATTTTCTGTATTAATTTACGTAAGCACAATTTTAAATTAAATTTGTTTTAAACAGCTGCATGCATTGCCAATCAGGGATATAAAAAATTGTGATGTTATAAATATTTCTTACGAAATCACCTGGAACATGACAATTTCCATTAATCAAAATACATTAAATCCGGTCCCAGAGAGACCCGGTATGATATTTTTTTCCTTTCCGATGATATTATAATTGTTTGTTTGTTTCTAGCCTTCATTCATCAGTTTATCAAGATTGGTTGTCTATGCTCTTAGACAGCCGTTTGAAAGGTGATTCCATTCCTGGAGCAAGTGGTGTGATTGGAGAGAGTGGCGCCACTATAGCTGCACTTAACGCACTTAAAACTGTCGCCAAAGAACTAAAGCCATCTCACCCGCATTATCATTTAATGCTTTATGTGGGGGACAAGATGCTTGCGCTGTATTCAAGGTATGTTTGATATAAACAACTTGATATGTTATGTATAAAAATGTTGTTTGGTTTTATGAAACTACGGTAAAAGTGAAACTGTTCGAACGGTTCCGAACACTGCTTTGTGTAGCGCATGTCGCGTGACGGTCGGCTGCCGAGTAGGTATACCTACTCGGCAGCCGCGATACACGCGACATGCGCTACACAGACCAAAAAGTTTGAGACGATGTAATAAAAGTTTCACTTTAAAATTAGTGGGATGAGTAAACGATCAAAGAGAATGTAGTTACAGTTATCTAGTTTCTATGGAATGATATTTGCTTGTTTAATTTTAAAAACTATATGCACTAAGATAGCCAACTTTTGATGAAATATCTTTATTTTTATTCTTTTAGCCGTGGCAGTGAAGATCTAATGCCACCAGATTTAATTTTATTGAGCATACAGTGCATAGCTGCTCAGGAATATTGGAGGGAATTAGAAAAAAATAATGCCACTGGAAATTTGCGATTGCCTTGTAAGTCTGCTTGTAATTATTATTTTTGTCGAAAAAATACTTGTCTACTAAGTAAAGTAATGTTTTTTATGTGTTCTTTTATATTGAAGGGTTATCGGAAGAAAATAGTGCAATAGTTCACATGTGTGCGGGAAGCGGAGGCAGCCCTAGTGCTCCACACTCGTTGCATCTTATAGAAGTTGCTCCAAGAGTCATTTTTGTTGTGCTTATTGATATGGATTTGAGGTATTTAATATTAATGAAATATTTCCATTAACTACCTTTAAAATTAGTTAATTAAATAAAGTAATAAAACTTCTTCAAAATGTTATAAATCATACTTTTTTTTCAGGGATGTTGGTATAGCTGCTCACATGTCTAGTCAAATACTTACAAATTTAAGACGAATTTTATTACAAAGAAATTTGGAGTTATTACCAGCTTCTTTAGATTCTTTAGAAGCTGCATTGAAAAAGGTTAGATTAGATCACTTGATTAAAATAAAATCTTATAGTTGTTAGTTTTTTTAATATGCATAAATCCATTACGAAATATTAGTAATGTTAAAATAATTTATTCCCACTTATAAAAAACGACTAATTTTTCCAGACGACCGATTCTCTGCGTAAATCGAAAGGCAATGCAAATCTCTGTGCACGGCTTACAAGCAGAATGTTGGAACTAAGGAAGTCATGTACCACAACAACACCCTTAACACCAGAAACAACAGCTACAGCCATGCATACAGCCTTAGAAGCAGTCATCGAACATTTGAAGCCAGATATACCAAGTCTTAAGCTGGAACAACCCTTGAAAGATCTAAGGACACTACTCGCGCCATATATAGAGTTCCTGCAAGTGAAAGCAAGGCGCTACTTCAGTTTGGGATCATATCCTTTTCAATGTGTAGCATGTGCATAAATTTGATTTTGGGGAATATGAGTTATTGAGATGCAAAATCAAAATGAATGACTATCTATGACCACATCTTATGGCTTTAAAATTTATCTGGCATCAAAATTTTAATATCCATCAAAAATTCAAATATTGATTTGGGGATTATTGCTTTTTTTGATTGGCATGGTTACCATGACCTTATAAAAATGTCTATTGTTTTTTTTTGTGAACTTTGTCAATATCGATCCTAATCTCTCAGCATTTTGGAATCATATAGAAATTACATCAGTAGAAAGGTCCGATAAACAATTTGGCATGAAAACATGGGATTGCATTATTTTTTGTTTGTGTTTGTTTAAATTGTATGTATCAATTATTTCGCTTAATTCATGTATCACGGGTGAGATAGAAGGGAGTAGTTCCCTAACCCTGCACAAGTATGTGGAAGAGTTTCCGGGGCTCATTCACTTCATATACGTGGACCGGACCACGGGAAGGTTCTTGGCGCCCGATATGGCAGACTGTGCTGATATGCTTACACCAGATACCGTGAGTTTTTTAATTGTTTCTATACAGATAGTTTTTCTATATCCTGTACGTGGTAATTTTTTTTATATACAGATAGTTTTTCTATATCCTGTACGTGGTAATTTTTGTCAAATAATGCAGACATAAAATTAATATTATAAATATTTATTGCCTCTTTCATTTTTTTTTTTGAGGATTTTATCCATTTCATTTGTAAGCCTAATTTCGTTTTTGTGGTCGTTCGTACCCAATTTATTCTACAGTTTTATATAATTGATCAATTTTAATTTATATACTATCTCATCAATACATTGTAACAGATTACAATTTTTTCGACAGTTTGCAATCTCGCGTGTTACATTATAATTAATGGTTTTCACCTTTTACAATCTTATTGCGACATATGTAATCAATTCTTATTATATATTATACTAGAGGTCCGCCCCGGCTTCGCCCGTGGTACATATTTCGCAATAAAAGGTAGCCTATGTCCTTTCTCGCGTATCAAAATATCTCCATACCAAATTACATGCAAATTGGTTCAGTAGTTTATGCGTGAAAACCATACATACATACAAACCTTTCCTCTTTATAATATTATTATTATATTATATTACATATTATAGTATGTATTACGTGTGGTTTAGATCCGCGACATAATGCGTCGCACGATGTTCGCGCTGCGCGAGGGTTACGGCGCGGCGACGTGGCGGCGCGGCGCGTTGCACGTGTGCGCGGTGCGGTGGTGGGAGCGGCGCGGGCAGCCCGTGCGCCCCGCGCCGCACCACCCCGCCGCGCTGCGGGCCATAGCGCCCGGCGACATACTGGCCACGTTCTATAGGTGAGGGTTTTTTTAAGCTATTGCATAGCTTCTATCGCGGGCCTTGAGCGCGGGGACCCAATCCAGAAATTCCGTAACGGAAAACCTCACGCTCCCCACTCCGACGGGCGCGGAGGTGTGGTTTGAAGGCATAGCATGCAATAGCTTTACCACGGCAGTCCCCGAGTGCCACACGTCTTTTTTTTTAAATAGGAGGACGAGGATGTGACTGGCACTTTTTTTTTTGGAACACGCTAGTTCCAATTTTGAAATTAAAAGTATTGATATAGTCGCTCTATCGCCCGCCGACATTCCGTCCGCGTTCCAGATGTGCGGCGTGTGGATACGTTTTTTTTAAAACGATCAGGGTGCGACTGATTTCTTTTTTAATAAAGATTATATTCGTAGTCAGTCTACGTTCTACTTGTGATTGATCAGTTGAAAAAGGCAGTTTGGTAGTTATTTATTTTTTAAATATTATCGCTCTAAATAAAGAATTTTTTAAATATTATGTACTCGTATTCTATTGTGATATTTAAAATCTACTTATGTTTTACAGACAACTATTAGAACTTGTATTCCCGAACGACCATCAAGGAGTAAGCATCAAAGAGCTTATTTGTATTCATCTGGGTTTGCTGCCAGCGTCTACTGCAGTGCAACAGGCGCGTCGACTCGCACATTCCGTTTACGAGATGGCAGGAGAGAATCCCGCTATTGCTTCTGATTTATTGTAACACTATAACAATATACTGAAAATTTTATGACATTCTTTCAACTAATAAATAAAGAAATAATTTCTTAATTAGGTTTATTAGTTAGGTATATACAGTATGATCGAAAAGTGTGATGCATGATGTAGAAATTTCCAGACAGCTTAATTTAATATCTTTGGAATAATAAGCAATTTTAATATATTTATTTTTTTTATTAATAGAATTTAATGCCAATGTTTCAATGATTCATTATCTCATTCATAAATTATGTAGTAGGTACATAATTAATAATTATGTGAACAAATATGTACCTACTTGTACAAAATATTAAAATCGACTACATTTTTTTTTTATTTCTGTTATATTTTTGTTATAGGTAATATTTTGTTATATATGTATACATATTTACTTTTTTATATGTAGCACTTAGATTTTCTAAATGAATATGAGATGATTTTGTTTTTATATATTTTTAAAAATTGTTATGTAAATCTTATTAAATTTTGAGTGGGTAAAAGCCCTTCATTATTTTTTATTTTAATTGGAGACTGTTTTTTCGGTCTGCTACTGCCAGAGAGCAGTGTACCGCCTAAACTCTACTGTGCTTGATGTTGTTGGTTTTTGAGAATTTATTTTAACTATAATTTGTTTACTTTTCCAGTTTTACTATTGTTAAGGAAAAATGTTCAATTTTCAGAACACTAATTATAAAATTACGACACAAGTCAAACTTTATGGATTCGTATTAACTCAAATATATTATTATTGTACATACACCAGAAATATTAACTGATTCTATAAACTGGTGTACCTATGTAAGTAAAAATTAATTTTTGTATCTAATTATTTTGAACAATTGACGGTAGTCGAGACGTGTCTTTCTATAGCATTCCATATTATTCAAAACATTAGACTACTCGTAATAAATATACTGTTTTGTGATTAGATGTTTACATATTATATTATGAAATATTTTATAATAGTATTTTATTGTTTTTCGCTCGGTGCCAACCTAGTTATTTATTTAGATATTAATTTTTTTTAAGTATAAAATGTTTCGTTTGAAATTTCGAGAATGCTAGAGCATTTAGTGGTTTATATTGTACCTGCATAAATCGTACATAGGTACATTGCTTTAGTGGTATAATTATATTACATTTTAATCTACATTTGTGTAGTAAATTATTTCTAGTCTGTGCTTAAGATTTTAATAATTTATAAACCCATTTCTTGCCAATATGTTGCCAATTTATGTCTGTAATTTCGAACATTGTAAAATTTTAATAAACTTTAATTCCTATTTTTGTTGTCTTTATTTTTAACTATTGTATCTGAACTACAAAAATGGATTTGAACTGAGGATAGATAGTTATCTACTAATACATAGTAATTATTTCTGTGTAAACCCAGTAAACCCAAATGTTACTTTGTTTTCTTTCATATTTTCATTTTAACAGACATTTAATAGGAGAGCACATTTTAGTCTGACACAAGGGGTGGAAAATAAATCCAGATATTCATATTCATGTCGGACTTATACTTTATTACAAAAATAACATTATTACTAACAAGATGAATGTTATTTTACACAAAATATGAGAATAATGATATTCCACATTTTTGTTATAAACAGTAATGATACCTATATTTATATACAATTGTAATGTTCCCTGAAGGTAAAAGATTATCTACAGATAATATATTTACCATTTTTTATTATCTTAAAGTATTTATAAGAGATGACAAGATTAAATTCTTATTTAAGAGTACATTAGATATGTTTGCTATTAGACAATAGTTAACACTGAACATAATGTAGACAATATTAAGGTACAGAATATCGTAATTTATGGTTACTATATCAGATAAAAATAACAGAACTAAGTCAGAAATTGGTAACTTATAACATTAACATTTATAAGGCACTTAGTATTCAGGTGAACTTTCACCAAAACATGTAGCATTGTCATTGATGATTATGGGCTTTTGCACTGGTCTGTCTTCCACATCAAAGCTAATAAGGTCCTCTGTAAAGTTACTCGGTTTCTGTAAAGAATATAGTCAGGATTATAATTAATAATTTCTATGGTACAGTTTTAAAAAAAGAGTGTTAAAACTGAACAAGTTTTGACTTTAATTCACTATTTAATAATATTTGTACAAAAAATATTCAAGTTTACATGAGGAGGGAGGACGAAGTTCAAACAAATTGATAAATACTAAATATTAATCAAATTATATACTTTTTAGTTAACTTGCAGTAAAATAATAACTTATTCCTATTACTATATTTTATGTGAAGTAATTGGACAATTGCTTTGAGGCCTTTCATACAGAATATACAGTGAAAGAAAAAAATACTCACTTTACTATTTGTTTCAGATTTCTTCTTAAGCACGGCTGCATAATTAAGTGTTGATGGTTTGGAAGAACTTGAAGGCAATACAGGACTAGGTGTTCTGTCTTTCACATTGTTTTCAATAAGTTGCACTGAATTTTCACTATCGGTTAAAATGTCACTATTGCTATTTATAACTACATTTGGCATGCTGAGCAGGTCAATGGTGAGGGGTGTTTTCAAAGCCTCTATGCAAGCATCAACCATCTCAACCTCTTTATTTACATACTTTTCCTCCAATATCTTATTGTAAGAGGCATCTAAATCAGATGCCTGTTTTTCAGCTAGAATGGAATTCATCTGTTTGATTTCAGCCTCCAATTCCCTAATTGTAGATTCATTCTTAGCTGCTATTTGGGCTTCCTTCACAAGCCTCACATCCACAGCCTGTTGGATCATAAGTATGGCATCATTTGTGTTGTTATTATGAACATTACTTTCTTTTACTATCTTGTTGAATATACAGTGTGGTGTCAATCTATTAGCCTTCTTGTACCCCGTTACTTTTTCACCTAGATTGGCTGTCACATCTTCAATATATTCATACATGTCAAAGCAATTTATTTTTCCGAATCTATAAATTAATGTGTGAGTTGACCCTGCAATTGAGACCTTTGTTGACAAGTTACATGTAACAAATGTCTTTTTGTTGTGGTATTTTTCGAAATATTTTTGCAATCCTTTGGATATTAACTTGTCTCGGAATGTCGGTTTAATGCTGCTACATTTGCGATATTTGTACCAACCAACAACCTCAGATGCTACATTTGATAGCAAGTCAGATAGCACATCTTCTTTTATACTGCCTGAAGGAAGATAAAATAGTGAAACTGATGGTAGTGGCAATACTGTCCGTATAGCAATTTGCGTATCTAAGCGAGCACTGTCATTGTGTGAATCCGATATATGATTTCTAATCTCAGAAGTTACATCTCCAATAAGGAATCCTTCCTGAAAGTAAAAGGTGCTTAAAAAATGTATCTCAAATAATGAAATTATAAGTTAATACATTATATATAACGATAAAGCACATTTACCTGACTGTTGGAGGAATTTAAGCATTCGTAGAGTAGGAAGGAAAGTGCGGTGCCATTCAATGACACCTTTTCTGTGTAAGCCATTTAGATGCTAGTTTTATTCTATGTTAAGATCCTCTAAAACACGCAAATGAGTATAGAGATTCATTTAAAACTTGGTAGTTAATTACATATTTTTTCACTTTAATTACCTATTTCACAGACAGAAAGTAAACGTCAAACTTAATGTGTCATTCACAGGACAGGATAATGTGTGTCACACGCGTGTGTCATTGCTCTAGCGGTCTAGCCTAAATATGTAAAATCACATAGCACACTATACAATTATTTTGCATGCTTTGCGATTTCTTTCCGCAAAGGATTAACTACCTAAGTTGCACTACGGCTTCAGTTTAAAAACTTTGTGCAGCTAATATGGGTAAGATCAAAGATGTATTGTATCTAAGCAATTATGGCGCGGATTCGCGGATTATTCCCGCAAACCCTTCGCAAACCTATGTAACAAGTCGCGCTTATAAAATTAGTCGATGGGAGAATCGTTATCCTTCTTCTTTTATTTCAGATACAAACATCTGCAGTAGTACAGTGTCTTCAGTCTTCGCCTTAATTTGGAAGAGTAAATAATAAATTGAAACCATTTCTACCCAATTAAATTATAATTGATCCTAGAACCAAATAATATAATATAATATAAATATATATCTACCTTATTAATACATGTTGTTATTCCTTTTTGTATTAAGATTGTTGCAAAGTTAATAAATATATATTTATTCACAACGTTTATTCATAAATTAATTGCATCGTGCATAGCATTCTTTGTTTCTCCTAAAAATTTGTGTTGGTAAAAACTGTGGGTGAGCATGACGATGGTTGTTGTAAATGACAGTGACAAGTGACAATTGACACTAATTTTGATTTTGTTCTTGACTGTTGAGTTTTAATTTGTGTGGTATGTTTTCCTTTCTTATCGCGAAAATGCAATAAACTGTTTAACTAAAGAAGAGTGATAAGAAAGTTCACTCATGTCGTAGTCTTGAGCGTAGTGTATTAATATTAGTATTCTTAGAATTCGAAAATAATACGCATCTACTTTTAGAAACGGTAAGATCTAAAATTAGTTATAAACCATAATTTTGGATTTAATATTGTGTGTAAACGCTTTGTATGAGATATTTAATATATTTGCTTTACATTTTATGACACTTTAAAAAAGAAAAATTATGTGCGTAGTTATTTATAGCACTAAGTAAGCATTATACTTCTGTGAAACTATTTATATTTTGTAGTGGCGTAATACCACACATATTCAAGTCCGCTAATCATTCGGCGCATGTTAAATTTCCAGTTTATTTGATAAACATTAAACATTCACAACATACACTGCTTTCATTCACAGAAAAAGTATATTGGTATTACTCAATTTAACTATTAGGTAGATGAAATATTAAACATTTGGATATTTCATTATATAATATATTTAAATATCTAAATGTTAAATATTTCATTTGGTACCTAGTTATTTCACATGTAAAAAATTTGATATTGTTGGTGAAAATTTAATTTTCTTGTAGTACATAATTATGTATTGCAATGACAGTGTAGAGTCCACTTTAATTCCTACCACATAATCCTCAAAATATTATATGTAATTTGCATTGCCTTATCCTGAACATTTTGAGAAAAAAGAATGAAGTTATAGGATTATTACCTACACAATAATGTTGTCATTTTTAAATAAATTTTATATTGCAGGTTCCTCTCATAGTGACCATTGAAATTTGTGTATGAGGAAACCACTATACTTACTAATAAACTTGCTTCAATACCAAAGATATCCAAAGATCTCAAAGACTTCAAAAATGGCTGGAATTGATGTGTGCAAGCAGAAAGAATGTCTTCAACATCAGGATAGTCTCCTCTTGTCTAAGAAGTATTACAGAAGAGCTGAACACAGGTATATTTTTTTACTTTATATGAATGCTATTTTAGTTACAGGTATTTTTGACTACACAATTCAATTAGAACAACGTATTTTAGTAAATTTGGATAATGAAGAAATAGTTATATTCATTACTTGCTGCACTTCGCGGTTTCACCTGCGTGGCTCCGCTCCTGTTGGTCTCAACATAATTGTATATAGCCTTCCTCAATGATGGATATCAAACACCGATAGAATTTTTCAAATCGGACCAGTAGTTCCTGAGATTAGCCCGTTCAAACAAACAAACTCTTCAGATTTACAATATTAGTATAGATTTATGTATTGTTTATTATCCTTGGGGAATGAGAAATTGAAAGAAGATAATGTTTAGAATTGTATAGTTATAAAAATAAGACTCAAAACTGCTAGCTAAAACATTATAATTATCATTTATTGAAATGGTACTTATCACATACCTCATAAAATTTATTTTATCTGTTTACTATACTAATCTTTATGTTGCTAAGTAAAAAAATGTAATTAAATTTAATATTTTGATTGCTTTTACGTGTGTTGCATGAACAAAAAAATTTCACTATAGAAAAAAGATATTTTCGTAATAAGTACATTTTAAATATTAAAGACAGGACACCCTCCATCAATTATACCTTCATTATCTATAACATAATGATTTTAGAGGCCACTTCTAGAATAATGTTGTTTATTTGCATGTTAGTGAACTTAGCAGATCATTTTTAGCAGATCAAAAAAAAAAATGTGAGTTCTTATCGCGTGCAGTTGAGTTCTACAGTTCCTGATACTTTTTAGAAATAGTTCTGGCGTTTTTACCTTAACAAACGACATTTGAAAAAACCCGACCTGGACCCGGCTTAACGTGATGCTAAGACGTAATGCTACGACGTGATGCTACGACGTGATGCTACGACGTGATGCTACGGCGTGATGCTACGCTGTGATGCTACGGCGTGATGCTACGGCGTAATGCTACGGCATGTGTTACGGCGTGATGCTACGGCGTGATGCTACGGCGTGATGCTACGGCGTGATGCTACGGCGTGATGCTACGGTGTGATGCTACGGCATGATGCTACGGCATGATGCTACGGCATGATGCTACGGCATGAAGCTACGGCATGATACTACAGCGTGATGCTACGGCGTGATGCTACGGCATGATGCTACGGCATGATGCTACGGCGTGATGAAATATGACATAAATAAATTTTCTAGTGTTTCATTTTACGCGAGTATTTCTAAAAAGTATCAGGAACTGTAGAACTCAACTGCACGCGATAAGAACTCACATTTTTTTTTTGATCTGCTAAAAATGATCTGCTAAGTTCACTAACATTTTATTTGCACCATCAATCAAAAGAAATTGAAAAGAAAATGTTACATCTCAACTTGCCTACCTATTTGTCTTTTGTATAGAATACATTTTGCTCTACAAAAATTCTAGTAAACAGTTCAAGCACTTCATTTACAAATATTTTGTGTAAAAATAATTGTCAAATAAAAATGACTCTACATTTCTTTGTTATACATATTATAACATTCAAAATGCACAAGTAAACAAAACAAGATAAATTATAATAAATTTTGATAATACTTTCACTTACATACAGCATGAAAAGTATTTACAAATATTATTAGCACTTAGATACTGATGATACAATATGTGAATTTACATCATTTTGTTTTATCTTGACCCAACAAAAGTGTTATCACAATGTGGGGTCAATTAGTGACGATCTTATTTGCGTCTACATTTACATTTAATGTCAGTATTTGTCCGACATCCTTGCACGCCAATTGTAACACGTTGTTCTGTAACAAATAAATAAAAATAAAATGCCAGACGCATTTGAAGTTGCGTATCCACTTTCGCCATCAGTTAGTCCACAACAGATACGCGCACGCGCGAATTCGTCTTCGAAACCGAGACCGGTTGTGACTTTTCTGGCAGGAAACGAAACTTTAGAGATACCCGATAAGTCTATTGCTGGAGTTGACAAACCTCTATCCAAAAGCGAGCTAGAGTTAGACAGTTACGCAGAGACTATTAATATGGTGCATAATACGTGGCTTGATAAGAGACGCTTGGAGCACAGGTGCGTATCTAATGTAAACATTATTTGTGACGCAACTTCTACCTTCAGTAGCAGCAACATGTTCGCAAATAGTTTATTCATTGAATTATTATCTTATTGATGTTATAAATTCATTTGCCGGTCTTGGAAAGATCTCATCGTCAGCGATATTAAGCTGTATCTATTCAGAAACTTGCGTATTTTATTAAATTTACCCATAACTTCGATAGGAAGAATTAAGAAATTTGTGATTGTTTTTATTCACGAACCAGATAAACAATTTTTTAAGTAGGTACTGGTTATTATTATTTTTTACTACAAATTCCGTTTTTTAATTAAATTTAAATTAAAACCGTTGAAGTTTGATATGTAATTACTCGTCCTGTTCATATTAGATCAATGTATAATAATAACACTCACAAATAATAAGAGCCGAATTAACTTTGATTAACTGAACTTTTTAAACACCTTCCGCGCGCTCTATATAACGATACGTACCTAAGTAATTTTTTTTGGGGACGGGGAGGACCTAAGTACATATGTATATGAAATCTCGGAACTGTAAAATTACTTGACTTTAGATGAAAATGTTAATTTAAACGTTTCGAAGAACAATAATTAAAGATGCGAGCATTTATCTACAAGAATAATTGATATTATTCTATAACTTTTCATCAATATTGTTTGTTAAAACTATTAAAATTTGACTACATTACAATTTCTAAAATCTTATCGACTTCGTCTCTCGTCAATAGAATTACATATTTAGATATGTAACTGGAGTATGTCAGATTTTGTTTACCATTCTCCCGAATCCAAAGTAAATCTGAAAATGTATTTACATAAAGATGCACAGTATTTTTCACAGAATCATGCCTCGATTGGCTAGGGTGTCCATAAAACTCTTATCAGACTGTTTATTCCCATCAGTTGGGTTTAATATTATGGCATAATTATAGTAAATGTATATTGTCATAGACTATAATAATTATAATAATTATATAGTCATAGCTATAATAATTATGCAAATAGATATATCAATGAAATCAGTAAACATACCATTTATTCCTAGTTACATTTAACATTACAGACTCTTCTGTTTTTTGTTAGGTCAGCCTTGAGATTTGCGGTGATTGTTATTCGGTTTTAATAATTTTTGTATTCAAATTATTTTAAATGTTTATGGATGGATTTTTAAGTTGGAGAATATAAATATAATTTATTTTGATATATTTTGATATATTCAATCATTATTTCTATGACCCGTTTTTTTTATCTGGAGCATCCTGCCATTTACATAATATGTATAAGCACAGGAGTTTTACCTCCGCTTGCATTAGAAATAAAATATGTATTATTTCTCCGCCTAATCGTACAAACTAACAAATTTCTTAAAAGTTTCATCACTAAGTTGACAATGATTACATGTTCACTTTTAGAGCCCCCGCAGACCACAGACTTTTTATCGGCCGATAGTTTAGTCGGGTTGGCCTGCTAGTACGCACACCGAGCCAACTAAACAGTTCAGTCGGTTATGAGTGCGCAAACTATCCAACAGTCTGCCGACTATTTGCTAGTTTCTAACCAACTGTTGAAAAGAGTGGTCACACCGCACAATGAAAATTAATAAAACATTGTATAGAATTGTTATTATTGCTCTCATACACCGGAGGAGGAAAATTAAAAAGAGAGCCCGAGAGTATTGGGTGCATCCTATCTTTAGTGATAGATTAAAATGGAAAATTTTACACTATGCATTCCAAATTACTCCATTACCCGAAAAAATTTTCGCCTTTTATCGAATGAGCATAACTAGCTTCAACCAACTTGTCAAATACAGAGTACCTACTCTTTTAAGTCTTTCTTATAAAGTGGAGGGCGTTTTTCGACTTCCTCGATCAAAGTTACGATCGAAAATTCCGAAATAAGCGACTGAGAATTGAGCGACGCCATTTTACAAAACATGCGCGGCCGACCATTCGCTGTCAAAGCTCGGAGCGAACTGAACTATTGGCCTAGTCGGCCGACTAAAAAATCGTCGTGTTTGCGCGTGTGGTAGGGAGCCAATACTGATTATACAGTCGGCCGATAGTTTGCCGACAGTATAGTTTGAATTGAATCGGGAAGCCCATCAAACTTGTTTATCGGCCGATACCTAATCGTCATAGTGTGCGCATTTGCTTATATCTGCGTACTGATTAAGAGCCCGACCAAACTATCTGCCGATAAAAAGTCTGTGGTCTGCGGGGGCTCTAAGTATGTATTATGACAAATAGTGTTATCTTATGACGTGGAAGATTTTTATCAATATTTCCATTCACACACCCGGAATTGATTAGACGATTTATTATTCTTTGTATATTTTTCCTATTGTAAAATTTACAATGGGTCAATTGTTGTTCTGATAGATTGTATATTTTTCCACTTTATTATCATTATGAGGTATTTCACGGATTTTTTAATTTATTATAAATGCATTTTAGTGTATTATAATTTTTGCTTTGAACGATAGCATTGTATTTATTTCTCGATTTAGGTTATGAAATTGTTGTCCGTATTTAATAAATTATTTTTGTAAGTTACGCCATGTCCTGTAATCATTTTGGAGTCTGGTCTAGCGGCTTTCTAAGCATGTCATGTCTCATACCATCAATCATACCATGGAATGTTTTTGTTTGTTTAAAAGCCTATTCGTATTCATTGACACAGTTTAGTGTCAACTTTCGAGCATTGACTTAGATGTAAGGCTGTGAATCAGCTGTTAGCGCGGTCGCGGGGGAAGTAGTGGATGGACTAACGTCGACGCCGACGTGAATGGCGTCAGTACACGCGAATGCTTTGCCGCTTGATAACGTCGCATTGTCTTTAATTGCTAGTTACGCGGTTTTTCGTACTCATTATCGGATGTTCAGTAGATGTTTTTTTGTTCAAAGTACAATTAAACACCACCTGATCAAATCAGTGCGACCGCGACGAATCGTAGACAAAGGTTTTGCGAATTACACTTTATACATATTTATTATTTATACGTCTGTTTATAATACAAATGTATGTGATGTGTGAAATTTGTTTCGAATATCGTTTTTTTGTGTTTGAGTACTGAATATCTTTGATGGTAACAGATCTTTTTCATTATTGAAACGTGATTATAATATAATTCGTGCATTTACTTTATAATCACTATCACTTAGTTAAATATTAATACCTCCATGGTCAACAGAAATTATTGTGCAAGCAATGTACAAGCTGTACCAGTTTGTTACACCGTCAATTATTTAAGATAGAAAGGCGAAAAGCCACCCACACAATTTCAACAATATAATATTTTAATGTATTCATAAATTCATTCTATAATGAGCAAATTTTGTACGTACATTGGTATGGTAATTGGTACTTTGGAACCGTTGACCTTACTCTGAAATTCAATAGCAATAACATAATTACCGTGATGTAGCGTCTGGTAAAACTATATCGATTGTCGTCTCCTGGCAGCGCTCCCCCAGGCGTTCTGTATCCTCTCCCTAATGAAATTTCAATCGTTTCACAACAGAACATTATACTTACTCAAATGTATATGACACCATTCTTTTGAATTAACCCTCACTCTGACCGTTTATTGACCCAGAATTTTGTCATCTTAATAAGTTAATTCGGCTATAAACATGCCGTCTTGTTTACGTAAACATTCAACTTTTGAGAAAATGTCAGAAGATGTACTCTATAAATGCATTATAAACGAAAATCCCGTGCACGCAATCTTGGCATGATTCGGAGTACCCATTAAGGTCTTTTAACCTTGTTACTGTCAAGGATATCTACTCAAATGCTTCCTGTATTTGGTTAATAGTGAGCGCAACACCATCTCTACATTTGGTATTACAAACAAGTCAGTATTAGTGTTGCTAGGTAAAAAATTAAGTTGTGTTTACTAACATTGGAATACAAGTTGAAAGCGAAAGCGGGAGTGTGTTAAAAATATATTCGTTGAATTGTAATGCCATGAGGTATCAAGAGCTAATGGCGAATGGAACGTCTGAATATTCTGCGGCCAATGGTTCCTCTTACGGAAAGGGAGACCGGTATACGGCAGCTCCGAATGAGTAAGTTTTATTGAGATTTATTTAACCGTAGTGGTTTAAACTTTAAAGGTTAAGGTAGGTAGGTACGCACGCAACATGCTTGTATCCAAATTTTGAGGATAGGCACATAAAAGAAAAATAAGGTAACATACAAAAATACAAAAAAAGACACAGACGAAGAATTTTACTCTACATAGCAATCACGAAGATTAAAGAAAGGGATTCTTCTCATTACAAAGTGGTCCAAGCGGATGCTTACATTCATCTCAAATGATGATTTCTTGGTATCATGATTGAAGTACTTAACAGCAAATGCCACCATGTACAGATAACATAACACTAACAATCTATATTTACAATACTTTCGATGACTGCGTCCGGTTATGTTTATAAATATTTTGCAATGTCGTATAAAAATATATGCTATAGTAGAGCCATTTTAATAGGCAACATTTGACAGTTCAACAAAATTCAACAACGTAACCTAGTAACGACAACATAGAATAACATGATATTTCGTTTTGTTAGAACTGCACATTTGCTTAACTTTTTTCAATTACGACTACATATTATTTATAATAATAATGACCGATACAAGTAATTTTAAGATTTCATTTTACTGATAAACCATTCTAAATATAATAAACAATTTCTGAATTGAAGAACTGACGTCGCTACAATTTTGTGTCTATAAACCTTTTTTCTTTTTAAATACTAGAGACGTTACTCTAAAAATCGAAATCTGACATCTAGAATCGAATGCATTGATTACTTGTGAATTAAAATCATCATAAATTAATAAATTCGATTGACAAATGTTTCAAATCCGTATCGATTAATTCACTTTAATCGATGTTTTTAAGCAGGTTACCTCTCTTCGAAGATAAAATTGATAGACGTCAAATGTTGCCTATTAAATTGGCTCGACTATAGTAATTTTTATATGAAACTGTAGCAAAATTTAGACGAGGCTTATAAATAGGAAGTAGCAGTGAATACTGGAATAATTCACTGAAATTTTGACACTGCCGTAATGATCAGGGATGTAACGGAGGTAGTTTTATCGGAACCGAAATCGGAATCGGAGTTTTCAAATTTGGTTTATCGGAATCGGAATCGAAATCGGAATCGAAATCGGAGGCAGGGTCAGTTTGTTTAAGGACAAATAAAACATGATTTATAGTCAAATCTTTTCATTTTTGCACGCCTCATAAGCGAAGCGTTGAGGTGGGTACTACTGTCACTTCGCGCAAAACATCTGATTTTTCAAACTTAAAATGTCTTTATGTATCATACATTGCACTTGTAAGATAATACATACACACACATATTAAGAAAAAACACTATTTTTAACGTTCATGATATTTTTGATGTCATTTTTGTTATTTAAACTAGTTAAAAAACAGTTTAAAAAAGTTCTGTCTTGGACGTCCGTGTGTCTGTATGTGCGGATCCTTTTTCTTGTTAACACGATAGCGACCGAAATACTTTACTAATCGAGTCTTTTTTTTTCTCTTACGCTTGAGTATGCTCAGGAATAGAACCCTTTCATTTTTCAGGGTCTGATTCGATGTGGTTTAATTGTTATTAAATAAACAAAAATAATAATTAATAAATATTTATTTAAAAAAAATTATGAGGCGTGCACTTTTGGATTTTCCAAATTATTATTTTTTATTATAAAATAAAAAACAACTGTGAAAAAAATTGGCATAATTCCAAATGAACAAAAGATAAAATTAATGAATTTAAAGTTTAATTAAAATTAAAACCCAAAGTAGCGTGTTACATTTGGTGACATTACAATAAATGAACAATAGCTAAAGCAAATTAAATCAAAATGGACTCCAAAAGTAATGTATTGTACTTTATGAACAAAAGCTTTGATGCTTTGTAACAACTAACAAGTGAAAAAATAATTGATGATAGAGTGCACGTAGTGGGGGTCGGGGGATTCCCCGCGCGACATGTATGAACCCGTTCGGCACAGGCCGTCGCGCGCCGCCCTCTTTGTTTCGTTCGACCTCCGATTAACATCCGATACAAAAGTATCGGAACCGAAGTCGGAACCGAAAGTGTAATAATAATCGGAAGTTCCGACTTAACGGAACCGGAATCGAAGCTCCGTTACATCTCTGGTAATGATTATTTCGAGATCGCTGGAGAACACGCTCTGGAAGAATTATATTGCAGGGATGTCATTGGCATTCATACACAAGCGACTTGGCAGATTTCGGGGTATAATGGCACATATTTGCGTTTTGCTGTCGGTAGTGTCACAATCTGCCATTATTATAAATCGAACCACAGCACTTAACGGCGCCAATATTTAAATCAGTATTCACACCTGGCTTGCACAACAACATGCTTGACATTGGAAGTGTTTATTGACTTCTAAAATGAGATCGTAGACCTTTATATGAAACTTGATGATGATGTTCAATATCCAAAATAGATGAGATTTTTTTAAATCAATTAAACATCTATAGATATAAAACTCAAAGGTGACTGATATAGTGATCTATCAACGCACAGTCCAAACCACTGGACGTATCGGGCTGAAATTTGGCATGCAGGTAGATGTTAGAACGTAGGCATCCGCTAAGAAAGGATTTCCCGAAATTCTTGCGGGAACGGGGATGCACGTACAAAGTCGTGGGCGAAAGCTAGTAAATCAATATGATTAATCTTTATGACAATTTTTTTTATTGTGGACTGTGGTATTTTGAGAATGCTGTAGTTTAGAAAAACAATACGGACATTTCGTCGCATTTACTTATTTCCTGATTGTTACAACTTGTTGTTCGTAATTTTTTGATCAGTTTTGAGTTTTCACGCATTGCTCAATGAATATCTTTGATGGTTACGTGCCTTCGCTCGTTAACTCCCCGAACTGTGTAGTTCCAGTGTAGTCAATTTTGCGATAAGAGTGTTCCGACTCTGACATGGCTGTAATCGCGTGATATTTTTAATTGGCTGGCTGATTGTTAGTTGTTACGGACTTTAATTCCGTCTAAATCTAGCACAAAACCAAAGTTCTTAGACGGCTCTACTCTAATCTATAAGTAAAGCTTATTGATTTTGGTTTCACTAGCACGTATGTTATGATTTTGTTTCACTGCAAATTTTATTGATACCATATTATGCATTTAAACTGGGTTGGGTCATTATGAATGTACCGCTTTTGCCGGCGTAGTACATATTTGAGTATATTGAATGATCGATTCAATTTTTTTTTATAGAATCTATAGAACAAAGACCCTCTTTGTGTTGTCTTGTATGTTATATTGCAATATTTATTTTGCACACTTGTGTGAATGATACCATATCTGACGTTCGTTTAAAAATAGCGAATAATAAAAATCGAATCTGCCTTATAATTGCTGTAAAATGGTTTGCCAAAGTATTTGATTCATTTTAAGTTTATTTATTTTTTTCCTCGAATATTTGGATATTGTACAAGGTCATGACGTATTAATTATCGTCCACCTTTTTGTTTAGCACTAATTATAATATTATGTAGGAGCTATTTTTTTCCTAGAGAAAGCCAACCAAAAAGTGGTTTATTTAACAAATAGGTTAGACAACCATTGGGCTGAAGCCGATTTAACATTAGTAATTATGTGAAAACGTAATTGTTGTTTATGTCAATTTTAAAATAATAATTTACTCTACCGATATTATCCTCAATTCACAGAAATTTAATTATCTAGTTTTAATAGTTAATACGTAGGTAAACTTACTAAGAGAAATGTAACCAGTTTTAAAAATTATGATTTTCCCAACAAAATTAACTCTAAGCACGAACGAACTAAAATAGACGAATTATTATCATCGAGTGTGAAACACACGACACTTTGTCATTGTGTCCTACTTTTCCGTCCTATATGAATATGGTAATCATCAGTCTCACCTCGCTTAGAATACTAACGTCGTATCAATTTGTTACAGGATCTTTGTGAACAGATCGCTGCATTTAGAAAATGTTAAATTTTACGGCTTCGACATGGATTACACTCTGGCAGGTGAGTAAGCGTACTGCATTTCTTTTTATCAACAAATAAGTACGCGTTGAGTCATTAGTACCGTGAAATGGTGTGCATTGTGTGTTCAAATTTAATTCAAGGTTGAAATTTGTTGCAGAGTATAAATCGCCACAGTATGAAACGTTAGGATTCAACTTGACCAAAGAAAGATTAGTGAACAAAGGGTATCCACGAGAAATTCTAGAATTCGAATACGATCCGTCGTTTCCAGTGAGGTAATTTTATAAACTAAGGATGAAAGGAAGAGGAATTGATAAATATTTTAACGCCGATATTCCAGCCTAATTTTATTATGTAGGAGAAGTTGAAACAGTATAAATACTTATCGATGACTGATGGGCTAGAAATAGGTCATGATGTCATCTATGTTCGTACTACAAGCATTTATGTGTCGGGTGCAGTATTTCATACATAATTTTTACATTTGTCTATGCTAAACCAGGGCTATTAAAAAGAAGTTTTAAAGGGTGTATGAAAGGAAATACGTGCATAATGGCTTTAATTTAGATACATTATCATAAAAATAAAAGATAACATTGTCGCGTATTTAGAAATGATTGTCACCCTGGCGGTCGTTAAATTATATTTGTATTGTCATTACAATTCGTGTGAAACATTATTATCACAGTTTATGTCAATTACATTTTATTAAATATACATTGATAATTAATATACCAATTCTGATTAACAAGCATATGCGTTTAACGTTTTGAAGTAACGACGCGACGGTAAAAGATAATGCATACTCATCTGTCCGATAAAATATCATTTGAAACACATACTTTATCAGATATTATTATGAAATATATAATAAAAATTATGTACATACTTAATTTAAAAAATTAAATAGACAATGTGCGTAGATATCAATGTATGAGCTTAAAATTAAGCTATTTAAAATAAGACAAAGTGCGTACCAGTCAAATAACCCAAGTCATAGTGTAAATAATACTACTTACAAATATTTTTGTATTCTTCAAAAATTATGAAAATAAGACAAAATAAATCTTTTTCAGAGGTCTGTGGTTCGACACACTATACGGTAACTTGTTGAAAGTAGACGCATACGGGAACATTCTTGTGTGCGTGCATGGTTTTGAATTTCTTAAACAGTAAGTTATTTTCTTATATTTTTTTATTAATCTTTCTTTGTATTGTTGTTTTTAATATATATTTTAGTGGGACTACAAAATTGTTACTGTAGTTTGCAATTTTTCGATTAACATTGTCAAAACATTAAATTTATAACTAACTAATATTAAATATATACATTCTTCTTTATAATAATATTTTTTGTTCCAGTTCTCAAGTATACGAATTATATCCTAACAAATTCTTAACATTGGATGAATCAAGAGTATATGTACTGAACACATTGTTCAATCTGCCCGAGACTTATTTGATAGCGTGTTTGATAGATTTCTTCACAAACTCTCCACAATACACAAGGTGAGCAAAACAAATAATTTATTAATATCATATTAATTGCGAAAATATATTTTTGTTTCATAATTTTACCCTGTTAATTTCTAAACTTCCTTGAAACTTTCATGAAAAAAGATTTTTCTTCTCTTATTAAACTTTTTGTTCGTATACTTAATTTTATTTTTATAAAAGTTTTTTTTTTTCTATTTGGAATTTACATAATATTGTGATATTATTTATTTCAATGCCTTTAGAGAAAAAACCGGCGTAAGATGCGGCGACTTGGCCATGTCGTTCAAGTCTATATTCCAAGACGTTAGGAACGCAGTGGACTATGTGCATATTCACGGAGACCTCAAGAAGAAAACTATTGAAAACTTAGACTTATACTTGAAGAAAGATGAAAGGCTACCAACTTTCTTGTACAGGATAAGAGAAAGTGGAGCCAAGTTGTTCATACTCACGAACAGTGATTACAATTTCACAGACAAGATCATGAACTATCTGTTTGATTTCCCGCATGGCGCTAAGGTGAGTCGCTTTGACACTCAAAAGTGTTAATATTACTACCTAACTAATTTTAAAATCAACGTGTCGAAATCTAGTTTTATAATTACGAAAATTATTAGCTTGTTACTTTATCTGTGCTTTGAGTTTTGACACATAGGTGGCCGCCATGATATGCGTTCGGAATGATAAGTTTCTTATGTAATGTTTATGTCATGGTCTACACGGATTTCTATGAAAATTAGCATACCTGTAGAAAACTCACACGTACATTATATAGGTACAACATTTCAATATCAGTCGTAATTTATGTCGGATTTACGTATTACTTAGATTTAAATATTTAAAAATCGAAAGTAACTCGAAAGTTGAGTAACCTTTAAACATACAGCAATATCTAATCTCTCTACTCATATATTAACTTTAAATAAAATAGGACAAAGTACACGTTGATTTTAATGCGTAATATAGAGTTAAATGAATTGTTTTTGTGTTATGTAATATAATTACGATGCAATAGAATACGCAGAGAGGAGCGATCTGCGGTTTTGCAAACATCGTGGTCAAGGAAAAATGTCAATAATATTTATGTACCGGAGACACGTTCGTCAAAGAATAATACTTACTTGATTTATAATGTAAATATTATAATATTTCCCCTTTTAATGGCATCATGCTTCACAGACTACACACTTCAATGTGTATTTTTAAGTATTGTAGTAAGTAAGTATTGTAGTAGTATTGTAGCATATAAGTATTGTATAAATTGCTTTGAATTATGTACGTGTGAGGCTATGTGCCATTAAATAAACGTTTTTTCTTTCTTTCTTTCTTTCTTAATGTTTGGAGTGTGATCTTGTGGCCTTGACATTCCGATGTTTTTGTTTTCTGCATGACCATGTTGCTGGTTTTTCGGGGATCGTATATTATGTTTAATACTTTAATAGGTATCATATATTTTTGTGTTTTTTTTTTATTTAGACATTCCAAAATAGTTTACAGATTTAATAAATTATTGCTAAACAGCTAACTGATAACTTATTTCTACTCGTATTTGATCAGACGAAAATCTGCGCATTACAATTAAATTATTTAAAATCTATAAAAAAAACGTAATAAAACTCTTTGTAAACATTATAGTAGGGGAGCCCAGGATGCTAAATGTGGATTTACTCGAGCGTCACGGGAACCTATTAGAATTGGTAGATTAGACCATAGCGAGAAAAAAAGGTCTTATAATGTTTTCACTTTTAGCGGTGGGGAAGGGTTTTTTGATTTTTTTTAATTTAAAAAAGAAAAAAATTGGCTTGGAAATACTCAAGCGCGTTAGATATTGATATTTTGCATGCTCCAGGACGTCACTGAAAAAAAGTATACGTTAATCTGACGATTTAAGTGGCGATTTAATCGCTATGAAGAAAGGGTAAAAAATTAAAGTAATATTATTCGAGCGCGTCAGATTAATATATGGGGGGGTTAATTACAATATAAGAAGTCCCCATTTCGCTAATCTGACGATTCGAGCTCAACCTTAGGGAATTATGGATTATTCAAATTTTCCAGCGGGGCCCCTGAGCGCACCACCAACCATAACTGCTCATATTGACAAGAGGTACTAATGAATAGCTAAGGTACCGTCCCTTATAGTAATCTGACGCGCTCGAGTAAATCCCAAAATCCCCTCTTGGGCCTCCCCTACTATTATTTTTGCACTCCATTTATCTATTTTAGTAACTGTAAACAGATTGTTAATGTCAAAGTTGTTTTTCATTATTTAAAATAGGTAACGTTATTTGATCAAAATAATAAGCGTTTTTCTTTATTACTTTTGGAATATTCGCTTGATGATCGAATCGTAGGCGGCGTTATGTTATATGAACGTAAAAATTTATTGATAGTCACATAAAACGCTTCCAATTTATTAATATGTGAAGTATTTTATGGTTTATTCAATATCGATATGAATTTTTTTAACGAAACAACACAGAAGATACTTTATATTTCCAAGTATTTTGAAATATCAATCTTCATCATTGTCAGAAACTTAAGACACTTCTGCGTTATTAATTCTACGATCTAGTAGAGATATAAAGAACCATTCTAAATATAAACGCGTGGGTGCGTAACATACTTAGCCTTTATTCATGTTTTATTTTTGTAGATCGTAACACAAAGTATCTGTATGATATTATGGAATTGATTTAGCGGAAATTTGGTATACAGTTGCTTCTTGATGTAATAATTCAGTGTATATAGAGCTATACTGTTATACACATACAACCGAAAGGACATAAGTAATTATATATTTTGTGAAGTTAGGTTAGGTTAGATAACCTAGCGGTCTACGCTATTACTACGATATAACGTTTTTTTCCTATCCTTAATTTTTTTCTAAATAATACATAATTAAAATTTTCCCTAAGCCCGGCGAGCCACACAGAAACTGGAAGACATACTTCGACTGGATCGTAGTGGATGCCAAGAAGCCACTGTTCTTCGGCGAAGGTACAACTCTAAGACAAGTGGATACACGTACGGGAGCTTTGAAGATGGGTCACCATGTGGGACCGTTGCACGAAGGACTCGTTTATTCTGGAGGTAAAGTTATTTGACCGTTTTCAACACGACTATATTAGCTTTATGTATGTTTGTAACCGACTTGTTAAGGCTCGATTTTTACCCACTTTAAACGATTTAATTCAAACTTTGTACACTTATCCAGGATCGGTGATAATACAATAGTTAATCTTATATAATATTGTTTTTGTAAGGACGTATTTTATTGGAATGATATGCAGGATATATTCAGATTCAGTTTTCTTTATGTCATTATTTGGGTTAATATGTGGTAGGTATAAAAAATGATAGTAGTAGTAGATTTTTGTATTTTTTTTCTCAAGTTTATTCTTCTTAATACGCAAATATCGTCGTTTCCATGTGTTCACAATTGTTTATGTGTAAAATTGTATGTCATTAACACACAACCAGGGCAAGTTATTGGCCTTAAGCCAAATACAAGCGATTTTTGAGCCTTTGTTCACATATTTATGTGTTTTATTTTTATACAAGCTTCCTTAAATAGCGTTAAAGTCGCCGTATAAAGATCTAAATTGAATTAAAATAAACGTGCTCAATTACCGATTGACAAGATTGTAGATACGTGTTTGTCTTTTAAGGTTGTGGCTCAGTAGGCGTAGCTTTTTAATAAGGTCAATAACGTATTGTATAATTGATTTGATATCTATCTGTATAACATATACTGATTTATATAATCGTATAACTAGACTTATCTATAGATAGTTATTAAAGATTCACTATCACATTATAATCATAGTAGATTGGGTGACGTACAAAAATTGATAATCCTTATCTATTTGATTGTAATTGTTAAGATTATACACACCGCTGTCTCTATGGAATATGCTGTAATTATGCAATCATTTATATTAAAGTTCCTAAATACATTATGAAATAATGTATTTAGGAACTTTAATATAAATGATAATAATATTAATTTAACTTTATACAATTTATTTACGAAATAGTAAGTAACGATGTTATCAAACTTAAAAGCAGAGTGCTATTTATATTTCACAAAAACATTTAATTTATTTATAACGTCAAGTTGATGTTGTTTTTATTAGAGGCGCTTTATCAGAAAACTTATCTATAAGTAAATTAATGTTTAAGTACAAACATATGTCTTGTCGATGATTAAACCATGTTTGACGAATGTATGATTAACTCATGTTTTTTATAGGTACGCGCAAATTCCAATCTAATTTATAATTATATAATCAAGGTAGAGTACGAATAGACTGATTTTTGGCCTTGTTAAAAATTATCGTGTTGTTTTATAGCGCTCCTTATTTTTTTTTAATTAATAAGGTACTCGATCATCCTTTGTTAAATAAAATGTAGAACGTAATTTGTTAAATCAATTCAAACTCGCGCTTAGGAATACAAATGAGCAGTCATATTTTAACAGTTGTATTTAAATATAGCTATATTCTAAATCAAATCTTACATAATCTATTTTCTACTGTTGATAGTACATTTTTCAAAAACAAAGGATTGGCCTTTTTTTGAAGAACAAAACCAAATTGTGTATAGTTCTATACAGAAAAGTACCATATGAAAATTTGTATATACAATGTTCGTACTAGGCTAGGTCAACTAATGCACCAATCACAAAAACAATATTTTGTTCCAAATTAGGTTCATGTGACGTATTCACCGAGCTTATAAGCGCAAAGGGCAAAGACGTGCTATACATCGGCGACCACATTTTCGGCGATATTCTCAAGTCAAAGAAGATCGGTGGTTGGCGCACATTCCTCATTGTGCCAGAACTGGTACAGGAGCTACATGTGTGGACAGATAAGTGCCAGCTGTTTGCGCAGTTGCAGAACTTGGATATACAGCTCGGAGATATGTACAAGTGAGTGGGTGTTCTTTTGTTCTGTAGCTAGTATGTTGGGCCATTTTTGGTCGGCTGGGTAAAGAATACAATTAGATAATAATAATTAGATAATAGTATATAACTTGGTCTATCTGCCAAGTTTAATCAAAATCGGCTGCAATCTCAAAGGAATCGTGCAAAACATTTTATTTTATTATTGAGTGAAACTTATTTTATAAACTAAGGTCAAACATCAAGTAACCTTAGTAGGTTAGTACATAAACAAAAATATGAGACAAAACTGCAGTCTCTTTGCTAGAAGCAATATCAGGCCACCTAATTAGAAAGGACATGTTCTAATAAGTCTATTACTAACCAAGGCAACAACATAATTAGAGTAATTTCTAAACAAAAATAAGCTAGGTAATGTAATAGGCCCTATTGCTAAGAGGCAAAATATAAGGCAATTTAATTAGAAGCGACACGTTAGACTGGTAGATAATTAATTATTTAAATTATTTTATATAAAAATTGACTTGTTTTGTTAGAGAGGATTGATTGAATAAAAGTTCTAAATGCTGATAATAAATAAAATGATTGAGTTTTTAAACATTTTATTTAGATTATACACAATTTGAATTTTATCTAAAAGAAAATTGTATGGCGGATCAGTGTAGTAATCGATAACACCCGCATGTATTTAAAGTAAAACTTACAGTTATGTGTAGTACCTGTTTGATCTAATTTGCGGAACTTTCTTCTTTTCTCTTGTGCCTTTTATTTAGTTAAATATAAGTTATTTACAGTGGTTACGTTTTAAATGCTAATATACAGGGTGTCCCACTGTTGGTATACTAAGCTCAAAGGAGGTTATAGTTTTGCATACGCTGAGTTCGTAAAAAATACTTATAAAATTCCAGACGCATTTTTTTTCAAATAGATGAATTCTTAAAACTCTATGCGTACACCCACAGAACAGTAAAGTAGATAGAAGTGTGATATGGGCGTGGCCCACGTGTCACTTGTAAGGTAAGATCACCTAACTTGCTCTCAGTTGTGCGCAGAAAAATATTCGAGTCGGTTGTCAGCTGTCAAACCTTTTTTCCATATTTATTCATTAATTAGGACGTGTTGTTCGGTATTAGAGTGCAAAAATGATAGCAGACGAAATAATATCAGCAATGAAGGCATTTCATACCATCGGTAAGTATTATTTTTATTTATTTTACATATAATATTTTATGTTATAAATTCGCTTGTAATTTGTCAAAATTGTATACAAATATCTAGTCAAAATGAACCTTAATCCGTAAGAAATTAGTACTATTATAGATTGAACAGCAAACAAGACTTTCTGGAATATTATTGCAATAAACAAACGAATGTCGCTTTAGTGATGCTTGTGGCGCATATCGACAGTATCGATACTTTAGAAAAGACAAACATTATAAATATTAAATTTTATTTTATTTTTCCTTAGCTTTCATTTGTCCAATTTATTTATAGATTTCCCAAAGAGGCTAATTTAAAAGAGAAATGGATAAATGCAACGTGACGAGTTAACTGGATGCCGAACAGCACTACGCGATCTAACAAAGGCCACCGATACAGCAAACCTATGGCAGTTCCAAGATTTAAAATAATGCATATTTTCTGTTTGTATTTTGTAAATATAGATTAATACTATTCTATTCCGTTTTTTATTTAATAATAATAATATAAAAAGACGTACTTAGTAGTAATAAACAAACTCCAAAATGTGACACATAATACTATACTCATATAATAGAAAGAAAAAAAATACACAAAAAATATTATAATAATTATCGATATTATTATAATTATCGATAACAAGGCTGACATCCCTCAGGGCATAGCATCAGATAAATATCAAGTTAATGTCATTAATGTTGAGTGACACAAATTTCAACCTTATCTCTATGTGTTGAGGTTCAAAGTCATATCTATCGAAAACTAACGCCATCTGTTGTGGAGTAGCTGGATGTTTTCGAATTTGGAATTTCTGTGCAATGAGAAACAAAACAGCTAATATACCTAGGGATGTTATACTAAAATAAACCGTAACATGGTGCGTTAGGGTACATATTGAAATGCTGAATTTATAACCTAAGTCAGTTTTTACTCAAATTAAGCTGTCCAATCAAAGGCATAGTTTACTTGTAGTGTACTGTATAACTATCGGTTTAAATGTGTGGGTTTGGCGACACTGGTTTTCATAGTAATTATGACATTATAGCACTTCTATTTGTTTTTAATGTTCTATGCGTACACCCATAACAAGCAACCCACCCAACTTTGCCACCAGCACGTGAGCTATCGTTTAAGATTATGTTTTCATAAACAAAATGCTCTTATTAGTCAGTTCTTTAAAGAAACGAATCTTCAATGGCGGCGCTTATCATTCCCTCTCGCTCACACACGGCCGTACGGTATGCAAAAAAAAAATGGAAAAATAAAATCACTAAAATGTATTTGATTTTCCCTATAATAGTTTTTATCATAAATTTACAATGACAATTATGCATTTGCGAAAGTAAATAATGTTTTCTTGGAATTTGACAAAATATGTTCTTTGGGAAAAGTTGTTCAGTTTTATGGGCTTATTACAAGTATTATGGGGATTTTATTACATTCTGTATACGTAAATATGATAATTCATATAAATACACAAATACAATAACAAAAAAGTTTGTCAACAAACAATTTGAAATAATTAATAAAATAATTATCAATTTACGTTATTTTTATTTTCTTTTTTGCTGATCCTACCATCTGTCAAAGTCAGCTTTGGCCGCCATTGAAGATTCGTTTCTTTATTGAACTAGCTAATAGCGAAGCGGTATATGTCGGCTGCGCGAAGCTAGAGAAGAAAACATGGATTGAAAATTTTTGACGTAATTTTGTTGTTTAAGTATTTTTTACGTGATCAGTGTATGCAAAACTACAAGTCCCTTCGCGCTGAGTACCTATACAAATAATATACCAAATAATATTCACTCGCGAAGCTACAAACTTTTCAAAGAAGCATTTCCCTACTTGCATTATGACACGTTTGTTTTTAACATTGAGAATTATCTCTATAGGCATGTAATTCGTAATTAATCGACCTAATCTATAATACATAATCATATTATTTTCAGAGACTTGGACTCTAGTACAAAAGAGAAGCCGGACATATCGAAACTGCGCGCCGCGATCCGTGACGTCACACACAAGATGGACCTCGCGTACGGAATGCTCGGATCGCTGTTTAGATCTGGATCTAGGCAGACTTTCTTCTCTTCACAGGTATAAAGTTTGATTGTATTTTTGATATAAAAAAAAAGACGGGTTGCACTCTGGGAGTGCCTACTACTCTGGGATTATTAACGTTGAGCATGTTTGATATTTTGGAATGGTATCCGTCTTACGCTTTTTCGATCAGTTCACGTGTCCTGACGCGAGTTTAAGATTTTATACCCATTACAGAAAAAGTGCTCAACGCAACTAAAGAAGTTTTCACTTCAATAAGTAGATTTAATTAGGTACCTGGTGGTTTTGTAGAGCTAGGCTAAAAGTATAAGTGATGTGCCAGTGCGATATGGAAACAATCGCACTGGCACTTTACTGTTTTTCAGAGCCGGTTTTCATAAAAGAGTAACAAAATTATATGTTTGTATTTAGAAAGCTGTTACTTTTACTACGACTTACTGTTATTTTTTATTTTCTTCTTTAACTCCTTTATAAAAATAACCACTCTTAACTCTCCAGATACATATAAGATAGAAATCAGAATTGATGTAATTTATAAAAAAAACTACGTAGTTATGTAGTACAAATTTGGTCCATTTAGGTGTAACATTGATTTGACTCCTACGAGTCCTACGTCACACTCTAGTGACGTAGTTGAGTCTAGATGACTATATTTAAATTGCATTGACGTTATTAAATATCTTAACAGGACATAGGAATGCGATCAGAATGAATCAACCATTACATACTGCTTACATGCTTACATATTAAGTGGTTGTCTTTTAAGATATGGTTCATGTAATTGTGTATTGATTATCCGTTTCATTGATCATTGTAATAAGCCTTCCGTTTGTCCTTTGTGATACAAGATTTATGCTTTTCGTATGTTAAACCAATTGAATTTTAATTCGATTGCAATTGATACAATTTATATCAATCAGATAAGTTTAGTCGTCGTGTTATACGGGCTTGTGCATTTCTATAGGTACAAAAAATAAAAGGATGATATTGCTACATAAGACTAATTATGTCTTTTTCAACCTATTGGCAAAATGGCAATATATTAAACAAATAGGATGTCTTTCAATTTTTTCACTATAAAAAATAATACGATGAACACTTCGGTTTTTAAATAATTTGCAATATAATATTAACGTTGAGATACGTATACAGTAAATACGTGATTCATCAGTCGTCTTAGCGTTATCCATTAATTAATATCCAATGATATCCTCTTAATAAGAGGAATATAATTTGCAGTAGCGGTACGTTCATACAAGCCGAAAAGCCCGGCTTGCCTTAGAAATTCGCTACGAGACAGGAAAATACCCATATAAATAATTCATAATTTGCTCCGAAATTCAATGAAAACTCACAATATAATACGCCTATGACGCCTAGTATAAAACAATGTCGAATTCGAGTAAACTTTTTAATTTCATCCTCCTTCCTATCGGAATAAGGTCGTACCTTTTATTTTGACATTACAATCTAAATTTGATGGATTATAAACAGTGCGGTATCGTTCTTGAGCGACATGTAGTTGTCTCGCTTGCACTCGTGGGCTTTTACCGGGCTTTGCGCTCATCTCTTCTAACGTATGAAATTTGGCCGAAGTAGCTACATACCTAGCTATAGAATTCTATAGCAATTTGTATGGCGAAAAAAGCCCGGCTTTTACAGTGTGAAGATAGTTACGATTGCGCGAACGAACGTCGTGAATATTATTGTTATTTTAGTTTGTTTGAGCGGGTGATTATACCGGTGTAATTTAGGTTAGGTTTTTCGAATTTTGTGATAAAATGAGTGTCGCGACAGCAGATTGTGTTGTAAATTGTGATGGTTTGCTTTGTGCTCAGCGGGGGAAAGGTAAAATCATTAAACTTTACTGAAAAACAACAATTAATTTCTTCATCAAACCCAAATCCCGATTTGTGCATTACCCAAACTAGTAATTTTAATTGTAATGTTTACGAATTAATCGCTTTCATGAATGAGAATTGCTTAGAAGAAGCCTTTCCCCAGCTATTGAAACTTGCACATTTGGTAGTTACGATTTCTGCTAGTAGGTAGTTCTTCCACGGACCGTGCTTTCTCATCGTTAAATCGAATTCATAGGTACGTATTTAAGAGTCCACAAGGCTAAGAACGCCTTTCTGAATTAAAATCTAAATAAAATCTTTCCTTCAGAAAGATCGGCGTTTTGAATTAGAATATAAATGATCTGTACAATTTTATTAACATACAGTTTAATATAATTTATCGATTTTAATAATAAACTAAACTGTTTGCGGGCGCGCGTGAAAATTTAAATTTGATTTGATGTTCACGTTTTTTTGTAAGTTTTATAACGAACATAATTACACAGTATACCTACCTACCTAATTCAAGAAAAGGCAAACACTTCGAAAAATTTGGGCTTGCCCAGTCCTTACACCCTAGGCACGCCACTGTTCCTCTAAGGGGGAGGTGGAGGCAGTAGCCTTGTATCGTACTTATGACAAAAAAAACTATAAACATTATTGTAAAGTTGTATATTCCACCACACAGGTGGTAAGGTACGCGGACCTGTACGCGGCGTCGTTCCTCAACCTGATGTACTACCCGTTCTGCTACATGTTCCGCGCGCCCGCCATGCTCATGCCGCACGAGTCCACCGTCGCGCACGAGCAGCGCTTCACCGTCGACACGCCCACCATCGACAGGTACACACAAAGATACATACAGATACACTGATACATGCACACATACAGATAAAGCAGTACGCACTATCGCAAACAGAAATACACACGCTACACAGCACTATCACATATATAGATATATACAAATTAATGCAATATAGACATAGAAGTACATACTCATCTATGCCACGCACACTGATATGCAGAATACGCACTATTGCACGCACACAGATGTACACGCACTCGCGCATCGGTCCGAACACATTAGTAAAATGTCGTATTCATTATTATTTTCATTGAATTTATATTTAAAAAATTGAAAAGCTTTGACTAATCTGAGCAATATGTTAAATAGAACCCGGCAAACAAGTGCACAGAGAGCGTTCAGCACAACGTACATCGCAGAAGTGTCTTCTGAAGACGTATCCACTTCCCAGGATGTCAACGATACTAAGGTATTTAATTAGAATAGATTTTTTTACGTTGAATTCTTCATTTTTTGTAATATTCATTCTATCCATTCATGTCCTATACCTAGATTCAGACACATAAATATAACGTGTATCTATACATACATAATATCATACTAGCTAACAAGTATATTGGTACTTTTTTATTAAAAAGTATTGAGACCCTCCTCCTTTTTTGAAGTCGGTTAAAAAGAATATCTTAACATTTAAATCTGAAAAAAGAGATATTTCTTTACCCATAGAATTTAACATTATTTCTGCGTGACAAATCATTGTTTTTTTAATACCTGGTCTAGTGGTTTCTGTTTCACGTAATATAGGACTGCATTCCCTAATAAATCTTATATTTATACGTATATACGAAATATTATTTCAGAACTCAGCGTCAGTCCCGCACGTGCGACCGGAGACCCCGCGGCGACTCACACACACGCACGACGAGGACTGCTCCGATGACGAGGATGTGGCCAAGGGAAACAAGTAGACGCTATAATTATGTGATGGTAAGTGATCTGGTGTAAATGATGATTTAAAAAAGTCCGCTAATGTTCTATTTAGCAAGTATTTTTTGCTTAAAACTTCAATAATTAAAGCAGATTTATGCTACACCGTGTCGCGAAACGGCCGTGCCCCGTCCGTTTTCGTACCTAGTGTTTTTACATTTATGTGTAGGCGTATGTAACTTGGCTACAGTCGTTTTGTACGCACGCAGTTTGTCACGAATCTTTAATAAAAAAAGCATTTAAATTGAAAAGTTCCACAATATTGCCAATATTATTTAAAACTAATTGTTTCTTCCTACATAGCTTCTCTTTCTCGTAGAGGTTCTTTTGCCTCATATTTGTTAAAATACAAATAGATATAATATTTTTTTACTTACAGGCTACAAACTGCATGGAGATTTAAATGGACAACGCTGGAAGACCTGTTCTTTTTATTGATGACATTTGTTTTGAACCTTCGTTATACTATCTCTTGTAATTGTTATCTTAGATATAAAATGTTTTCTTACATTACATCTTTTATTCTTTTGACATATTGATTTTATTTGACGCCGTGGTTTAGATATTTCAGAGAATGTGGCGTATGACCATATTAGTTCTCAGTTAATAAATTAAATTTATTGGAGGTTCACCATATTGAATAGTCAATTGGTTTTGTACCAATGTTTATTGATTCATATTATATAATTGAATATGTTATTATATTACATAATGTTATTGTTAATATTGAATAGTACAATAATTTTGTGAGTTCGTTTATACATATGTAGTTATAATCTTATATTAGTTATTAACTCGTGGCATTTTATACAATATGCTTTTATCTATGTTATATCATGCTTAGTGATTTATTTTTTGTTATTCCTTAATGTGCATTCTTGTCGAGTGCGAGAAATGATTGAATTGTAATTTTCGTTGCCAATTTTAATATATTTTATATTGTGTTGCAGATTATCTATGTTATGTAAATAAATAAATATATTTTATTGTTTTATGTGAGCTTATAAATAAGTATTTTTATTCGTTAGTGTAAGTTGGAACATGTCAATTTCGATATAATAATAATCTTCTCATAATCTTATTACAGTAATATATTTTGACAATGTTAAGCATTAAAAATATTTTCCATTTTTGAAACGCACATAGTAATTATATCCTTTATTAGAATTGTGTTATATGGTAATATGTTTATAATTGCGGTAGATAGATATTTTGTACACGTAATGTGTAAAATTTGACTGAGCTGCACATGTATTTGTATGTTTTGTGTATGTAGAGGTGTATACAAGTATTCTCAGTTACGCCTGTATTGGTTACAACAGATATGTGATTAAAACTAGTGATTTTGGAAATGTAAATTTTCGTTATACGTTAACGTAGGTAAAGATACAATATTGAATAAATACAATGAACAATATTATTGCGTGTTTTATTTCAACGAGTCTATTTATAACGTTTTGCAAGAGTCAAATAAGTCAGCCAAATAAATGCATAATTTTTTATTTAAACAAAAGTAGTTCTACACCATATTCTACAATATTATTTATCTTAATTAGTTTATTAGGAATTTATTAAAGCAGTAAGTCTTCCAGATAGTCCTCAAATTCTTCTTCTCGAGACTTTTCCTCAGTTTCTTGAATACCTATAAATTAAAATTGATAAGTACATTGAATGAATAAATTGATTTAGTTACATACGTTTTAATAAAAGAAGTTAATGTACGAGAAAATTTTAAGTATAGATTACCATTTTACGAATAAAGAAAAACATTATAATATACCAGCAAAGTCACTAAGAACAAAGTAGACACCATAAAATTTATTCTTTAAAATGTTGATGCACTTAATTTTTCTTTATAGGACATAGGTTGATGTCATGAAAAGAACAAACCACATGATGTGATCGTTTTAAGGCTACATTATTTTGGTAGAAGCAAGAATTTAAAAGTTAGATCAATTATATGTGCTAATTTTCAAAATATGTTCGCGCCCTACCCTTTTTCCACAATGAGTTGCCACTGTCTGCAGTTTCATCGGTCTTAGAAGTCGACGGTTCTTCTACTTGAGTTTCCTCTGGAACTATTTCATTATTTTCGTCTTCACTTTCAGATTTATCGTCTTCGAAATTACGTTTTTTCTTTCTTTTGAGGTTCTTCTTAAGCCTTTTTATTTCACGTTTTTTCGATCTATAATTTAATTTCGCTGAACATTCTGGACAAAGGCCTATAAATTAAAATCGATAAGTATACGAACAAGATGTTTCTATGTTTTAATTACAGCTTGTTTAATTATTTAATTCTTAGTTAATCTTTACGAAAAATATAATTAAATTAGATGTGTTTTTTCATTAAATTAAGCTCAAAAATATCTGAATAAATGTAATAGATTTAGGTACTTTCGGCTTTCCAATGAATAAATAGAATTCGAATCGCAATTTGTACCTATTCGTACTAAAATGTATTTAAATAAACAGGAAGTAGGTAACAGGTAAAAGATTGTTATTTTCACGTGGGCAATATAAAAATATCCTGGGTCTCGCGTGTTATTACCTAAATATTAAGTTTACAGAATCGTTCTAGTTAGTTATAATAGGTAGGTTATTCTTGATAAAATTATAAATGCATGTTTATAAAGAAATGTGAATTTCCCATTTTTAATAGGTGGCAATATCACTCATTAGTAACTATAGTCCTTTTCACCTATGATGATTCCTGTGACCATTTTATTTTTAAAACGCCAAAATAATTTTAGTGCATAATATTTTTATTTTATGGCGGCATTATTACCAAAAATATAAAAATGAAACACCTTAAGCTTATAAATCCAAAACAGTATTGTTTAGTTTAATATAATGAAAAATAACACAAAAATATAATACCTACGCAATTTGTGTACATGAAATGGATCGTTGAAAAATCATAGAGTTGGAAAATCATAAAATCGGCGCCCATCTTGTGATCGTTTGTCAATCGAGTCAATCGTCTGTACGAGTGCGTCAGCCTTGTATACAAGTTGCATTTTTATATTGATTCTTTACGTGGTATTCTGTTATTGTTACTAATTGTAATTGTTGACTTTTTGTTGCTGTTGTTTGCTATGTTTCCTTAGTTAATTGTTGGCGAAATGCCGAAAAAACTAATTTTGGTACTTTATTCAAATCGATTTCATTTCCATATAAAATATTATCGATTATCGGAAACAATCGATATGATTTCAGTAAAGACATCTCTACACGTGTCAAAAATCGATGTGTCACAGAAATCATCTTAGGTGGAAAGGACTATAGATAATTATCATATGCGCAAGAAAATGAACGAGGTCCCCTGGCCATTAAGGCATCCAAGTAATATAAAAATTAAATACTTACGAAGTTTAACGAGAGCATTCTTCTTTTCGTGATCTTCGATATATGCAAAATTAACCTCCCATGACTTAAGGTTTTGGTCACTGTTACATCCTTTCGCACCGCAGTGAAATTGTCCTTTACCAAGTACGACTTCCTTTTCAATGCGCCACCTTAGAGCTACCTTAAACGTTGAATACTTGTTGAATACATATTATTCAAAATTTAGAATCTTATTTTTTTATATCGATATCAAGATTAAATCTAGATTCTTATTATATACAGCGTAAGATTGTAAAAAACCGTAAGGTTATTACTTATAATCTAACTCGACAAATTGTGATGCGGAACATTTGCTTGCAATTTCGCAACTCATCACTTTTGTAAGACGTATGCGAACCTATGTGCTATGCCTGGATTGCATGGAATTTACTTTTATTTCATCATCGGTTCATTAGAACTCAAATGCAGGCTGCGTTGACGGTCGTTGGTTGAGCCCCGGCTCCCTATTTCCATGGACTAATAAATATATATTTATTAGTTCATGCTATTTCTGTGTAGTTTTTAAATAAACCGAACCGTAACTGTCGTCTGTCGATGACATAGATATTGTATACCAACGCTATGAAGGGATTCTTTGAATAATATCAAATTTATCTTGCAAATAAATTATTAATTTATAACACCGACGAAATTTTTGGGGACCATAATATATTTGCATAGGTAACAACGTGAATTTAGTTTGTTGGCATAGACAGCTTCTACGTCAGTGTATATAATATGGAGTAGTTCAAGCCATCTGCATCGGTCCATAAATGTTACAAGATAAGATAGTTAAAAATGTGGTAAAGACTCTAAACAACACTATGTTCCATAACCAATAGGCAATAACAGTCCATTCAGCTGCAGAACTCAACAACGGCGGGTCCTATAGCTTGATCGAACGTTTTGGACTTCATCAAAGCCGAAAATCTTTATTCGCTATGCAGGCTATTCGCTATATGGGCAGGTTTTTAATAGGCATTAATAATTTTGATTTCATAAAATAATTCATTAGATTGACACTGAAGAATTTTCCATGGATAGAGTGCGTGTGCGTGCGTGCGTGCATTTATAACTGGCCTCAACGTTAAAGCCAATGGAGATCAGTTTGAATGAGTTTTATTTTTTTTTATGTTTGTATTATGTATAATCTAGCCCACATTTTTCCTTCTAACAATAATTATGACAAGTATAATTAATTATTTTTGATTTTATAGTTATGTCTATAAATGTTAACCTAATCGAAAAATTGTTTACACAATAATATTTATCATCAACCTTTGCCTTGGTAGGTAGGTAACTAGGCAATAAGTAGGTAAATATAATAATTAATGCTGCTATTTTATGTTAGACAGTAGGAATAAAAATAGGAACATTAAAAGTTTGGTATTTCAGAACGTTAAGTGGAGAAGTTACAACTTACACAGTACACTTGATGATTAAATATAGACATATAAATAATACTTAACTACCTAACAATCTACTATTGGGACGTTATTCATTAGGTAAGAATGGTAAGATATAGTTTTAATAGATTATTTACCACAAAATAATAGCAATTAAGTCAAATGTGCCAAACTAAACTATTTTCAAATGGGCTCTACCTAACCGCTCTAGGCCTGAAAATTACCTTAACTGAGTGGTCAGGCGTCTGAGCCACGGTATGCCGCACGGCTCGTCAGAGTCTAGATCTCTATCTCTCCTCATGATCATTTTTTTCTATTATATATTAAGAATTATTTTAATATTTATTATAATTGCATATGAATGCTATAACAATGAAAATAAATACGTCTGACTAACTCTACAAACGACTATCCACCTAGTTTACTATATAATTAGTGTAGATTACAGCTGATTTATCTATCATAAGTATAAATATATTACGTTTCGATCTGCATATTTATTAGCATCAAATCATCAATACCTACGTACCTACTTAATTAATGCTAATGGAGCTTTGATAATGTTTACAAAACATTGTTTTTGTTTTATTTTAGGTTTAATTTGTTATTGTTTTTGAAGTGTTCCAAGTGTATGATTAATTATCATTAATGACAAATAGTGAATAAACCTTGGCATCTACGTAATACGTAGGTACCTACCATATGCAATTTATTAATGAATATTCAAATTTCTACGTCTCAAAGGCGAGCAATGAGTACCTCTGTACCTACATTACCTATTACACATTCCTTCATAATTACAAATTACAATGCAACAATATAAGTCTCAGGAGGCCTCTAGTTTAAAAATCGTGATACATAATTTATTCGATAATTTGTTAGGCAACGTGCCGCCTTCGTATTCAATGTCGAACGAAGTAAGAAATGGTGAGCAGATGTGCGCTACCGACGGCCGTGTATCTGCGGGTGAATACCGTATGCGCTATATTTAGCCTACAGAAAGGCAGTACCGCTATTGTTGCTCTCCCCGGCATGCTATACAAAAGAAGGTCTCTCAGGCAAAAAAGGCAATTCAATTTCATAGGGGACTCGCCCTATCTCATCTGTAACGGTTAGGGGAGAATATCAACATAAATTATTTCCGATGCGGCCTCTATTCTACTATGCATAATTTTATACATTTATTTTAAACGGGAACGTCTTAAATCTAATAAATAATTCACAGTTACTGAATTGGCTATTATGAATAGAATATCGCAGGAAACGCGTAGTTACTTAGTGTATGTGTAGACTGTAGGTATTGTTTATGTAACAAAGGACTTACTTTATTCTCTTTATATCGGCTTAAATCACAAATACAGTACTCTTTGAAGAGTTTATCGTAATATTTTTTAGCTAATTGTTTTTCCCACGTGTCGGCAACTTCGTCGTCTTCCCATAAGAACTTATGGTTTTCCCTTATAACATCAAGGTCGGTTCTACCTTTGGACGAATCTCGTTTCAAGAATACCGTAGAGCCCTTCTTATTTAAACAATAAACATTAACTAAATACTTATGCAATTCATATGGATTAAGATTACGTAACCTTGCCGACATCGCTACGGCAACCTAGAACAAAGGGAAAACGATTCGTTTAATTTGGAAATGAAATAAAACATGACTTGCAACAAACAACTCTTTAATAAAATCGATTATTATTACATTTTCCATAAAATAGTTAATAATTCAATTATATTAATCGGATCTTATACTAATTGTCATGATGAGTTTATAACAAGGTGCATTTTACATAAATATCGCAGTTAAAAGGCATCAATAAATAGTTTCTTTTGTGCAGGAGTTATTATCTACTCTGAATATTATTGTCAGTCTTGTAGATTTTTGTGTATTTTTTTCATTTGGCTCACACTTAAATCTATGAACAAGTCATGCAACTAAATCTCTAAAAATTAAAATAAAATAAATAAAATGAAAATTATATTGCCTACCACTAAATACAAATCTTGTCAATATATTATTGGTATAAACCTATAAACAACCAGTTTATGAAAAATTGAAGTGGCACACTAGAAACTTAAATAACTTTGGTTTTATAGCCAATCTTTGGGATAAGTAAACAATTTTGTTCTAAAATTGAAACTTATGAATTACTCACTATATATTATATAAAAAGAAATAATGTATAAAATTCATAATTAGCTACAATAATCCTGTAGTCAATACAACTTTGTGATGATTGTTCAAAAACATTAGACTTTCTTAAATAAATACTTATAAATAAATTATCATTTCATTTCATTTTCATTTCATTTATCTACTTGATCATATTGGCTAACATTATAATGTTTGAGACCATTTCAACAGGAAAAAATATCTGAATGTGCCTTATAACATCTAAATTACATGTAAAGATAAAATTGACAATCCAATTTGGTATAAAATATATCAATGTCATTATCCTATAAAACTTCTAACATCTAAAAATATATTTGGTGTTATAGTTACTTAACAGTATATATAGAAATAGGCACATTAGTTAGTATTATTGCTTTGGTTACAGCATAGTATAAGAAAAAATTATCTTATCTAAATTTTGGCATGTGTATTACTTTACTGGCATTATAATGCCCTACAGTAAAGATACAAAAATATATTAGTTATTAAAGCTCTTTTAAGAAGCAGGAACAATTGTAAGAATTTGTGACAAACAAGTTTTTATAAAGGCCTCGGTGCTAAAGTATTATTAGTTTTCCTATCTCTAATACAAACATTACAGCTTGGCTATCGGAATCTTTGGACATTTGACCTATATCCACATATTAAAATATCACTTTATCATATCTAAAAAGGCAACATTGGGTCAAGATATGTGTGACATTATACATTACAGCACCTGTAAAGGTTTCTTACTACAAACTAAGGATATTCTTAACATGCAATAAAGTATCATAAATAAAACCCTAACTCAAAGCAATTACAGCAGCACACCATAAGAGTATAAACACTCGCAATAACACACCATAATGACTAAGTTATGAACTAGATAGTGAAATTATTCAATTTGGTATAAAACAATACATAATAATATATTATAAACAATAATTATGACTAAATTTTTGGCAATGGGAGAATCTAAAAGAAGCAATAAGTGAGTAGCATCACAAATATATCATGTATGAATAAGCACAGCTTGATACATGATCGACACAGTATTATGTTCATGGATGATGCTAATCACTTAGTGGTTTAATTATTATCCATGAGTTTTTTCGTGTTTCTTCATATTATCAGACCGAGTGAATGCTTTATCACAGACACCGCAGTAATAAGATTTTTGTTTCGTGTGCACAGTCATGTGTCTTGATAGTTCGCTTTTGGTTACAAACTTCTTTTCACAAACTGTACATGCATGCTTTCGTACATTTAAATGAAATTTCATATGTATAGATAAAGAACTTGACTGGGAAAAGGCTTTATGACATAATTCACAAACAAATGGACGTTCTCCTGTGTGCTTCCTCAAATGATTCATAAATCCTGTTTTTGTGTAGTCTTTTTGGCAAAGGTGGCAAAAACTTGACTTAGAATCCAACATTCCCGGAAAGTGACTGTTTATATGCTTTCTAAGCTCCCAATAACTTGGGAATTTTTCTGAACATACATGACATGGGTATTTTTTTTCCTCGGTGGGTTTGGCACTACAGTTATGTGAAGATAACAACTGTTCACTGGGAAACATTTGGTTACATTGGCTACATGTATGACTAGCCTCTGAGTCTGTTGACAATGTTACTTCTAAATAATTTTCGATAGACATTACATTCCCATTGGAACTATCTGCGTCGTCGCTTTGATTGAGTGGCGTTTGATCACTCTCCATAATATCTTTGGTATCTAGTTTAACTAAATAGTCTCTGTAATCTAATAAATCTTTCCCTGAATTATTATTATCAGGTTCTACGAGATGTAAAATAGGTGACTCACTCTGCTCTCTGTCAGAAGGTTTTTCGCTATCGGAGTGTTCGGGTTTCGATGATACATTATTATCGGATTCCCATTCATTTTCGATTATTTCAATATCGGAATCCGACTCTTCGGCACTCGATGTAGAGTTATTGACTAAATGAAACCCAATATCATCGAATCTCAACACATTAGACGGAAGTTTAACCCCAACAATAGCCTGTATCGCCTGCCATGAAAGCTCCTGGGGGTTGTTCTGCATATTAAATCGCACTATCCTAACCTACAAACGAGTTTTCATGGATTACAACAAAGAAATGTTTCTCAAATGCGACATCATAATAAATGAAAAAAGCAACATTACCTGTTACGTGCACGATTTTGAAAATAAATAAGCAGCTGACACCTATTTTCTACATCTAAAAATATTATGCTACACAGTATACACTGCACTTCACTGCTATAGGTGGTTTATGGAATTATGGATGCGTCTTTGTTTGTCATTGAATTTGAAAACTCGCAATGACGAATAAAGCGCTTTCAGCGCTGCGTCTGCTGTCCAAAACACGTCTAATGTGATTTATTATTCTTGAAAATGATTTTATTGATAACATTGACTGTGCCCTTTATTAGCACAAGCTATCAGGCTATTATGCTTAATTATATTATGCTTCTCATTAAGATACAATATAGGTATGATCACAAAAACATAGTAATTAAACATTCAGAACAATTGTTTAATTATTGTTATTGTTAAATTAAATTAGCATTCCGGCGGCTTTGTCCACTTCGTCTAAAACTTTATAAAATATACAATATACTTTCGCGTAGTTTTTTTTTTTTTTTTTTTTAATATTTATAGGCAAGGTAGGCAAGGGAAAGACACACAGTGAGAAGTGAGTTTTTAAGCATTGATTAACTCTGTGGATTAACTTGTGATTAACTTCTATGAATACATTCACAGAATACATTCATCTCTCATACATCTAAGCATCAGATCATTAACTTAATGATCTAAGCTAAGCATTCATCACCACCTTTATTTTTTGGGCACCCGTTTATTCCTGGTAGAATCCAATGTCTACTTTGTCATAAATTATTACCTAATTTATTTCATGCATTTTCTTTATTTTATAAATGCTGTAATCTTGTTAAATTTTTAAATGCTGTATTTTCTTTGAAAAAACATATCAAATCTGCAGTTTAATACCTATACTTATTCCATAGTTATCTGTATTCTGTAAGAAATCATTTTTGACGGTTGACACTGACAAAAAAGAAAGTCTGTTTTGAAAATAAATTATTGGAGGGAAATTAATTTTTAAACTGAATTGATTAAAATTAATAAAAGTTTTGTAGTAAATAAACTCAAATAGGTACATATTTATCTCCTTTTAATTATAACTAAGAAGTTAGTGTATGCAGTCAAATCTACTGCAGGATGGCTGCTTTGCAAAATTTACAAGACTTCATTAAAAGTCAAAGCAATTCTACTAAGTTTGTAAATTGTTCAGATGTACCATCTATTTGTAAATCTGAACCTTGCATGTTAGGAGTTGATGAAGCAGGGAGAGGTCCAGTCTTAGGTGAGTTTTCACAGATCCTTCCGTCATTATTATTACTCTTTTTAAAATAAAAACTCGATTACATACTAATTATCATGAAGATGGGTAGCCTCAGTTTATATAATGGACAAATTAAAGCTTACTTAATAATTAATCTATTTAAACTTTACAGGTCCAATGGTATATGGAATAGCCTATTGTCCTACAAACCAAACGGAAATTTTGAAATCACTAGGATGTGCAGATTCTAAAGCTCTCACTGAAGAAAAAAGAGATGAAATCCTCGTAAAGATGCTGACGGAAGAAGATTCTACGCAAAATGTTGGATGGGCTGCAGAAATCATATCTCCAAATTATATTTCTAATTCAATGTATAGAAGAGCAAAGCATTCACTGAATGAGGTATATTTCACTAGCCATGTTACAAAATATTTTGTATCTATAATTGGATAGTGACTTTCGCACTTCCCGCCAGAAAAATAAGTTCCACCCTCACCACCTCGACTGCTGGCGGAGTTCCACAGTGCGTTTTACGCGAAACTTTCTCCCGCGAACTGTAAAACTCTGGAACGACCTACCACCTACAGTATTCCCCAATTCTTATAACATGGAGACCTTTAAAAAGAGCACCTATAAATATCTAAAAAACCGGCTGCTAGCCAAGGCTTCTCCAAATTAACCCTAAGATTTCCCTCCCTTTTATACCCTTCTCCTTTCCTGAGGACAGCAACACATCCACTTCCCTGTGGAGTGGGTGCTTATGGGCGGCGTGTATCGCTTAACACCAGGCGACGCGTCTGCTCGTTTGCTTTCCTATAGCATAAAAAAAAAAAAAAAAAAAAAGCTAGCCAGTACTAGTTTGATTATCAACAAGCAACTTCAAACATATTGATAACAATAATTTTATTCAACTTATTAAAACAAATACCTTGGGCCCATTTTATTATTTATACTTATCCGTCCGTTATTATACTTATCCGTCCAATAAAGTATTACACGATAATATTAAAAAGTTTGGAAAATCCAAAAGTGCACGACTCATAATGCTTATTTAATTATGAAATATAAAAAAAAAAAAAACTTATTGTAGTTTTCGTTTTTATTAATTGCAATTAAACGACACTGAATTAATTAATCATTCGCATTCAGTGACCTACAATCGTTGATTAGAATATTTAAAAAAAAAATTTAACTCAAATGATGGATTTTTTCAAGTTATAGTGTTTTCAGGTTTCACACATGACGGACAGGAAAATTTTTTGACCTATTTCGGTGTTTTTTTCCAATTCTATTGAAGTAAATCAATTTTTAAAAAGTATGGGATTAATCTCCATTAAATTATCTCGACAATAGTATGCAAAATATCTTGATTCCGTGAACTAACAAGGCTATAATAATAAGAATAGCTGCAAATGTCACGAAAACTGTCAAATACGGGCAATTAGAATATGTTTTTAAAATGGTAGTTTTATACATTATTTGACGAATAATTTTTATCCAAGCATTGAAAAATCGGCCCTTAAAAAAATCCTTTTAAATTTGTATTACAAAATAATTATAATATGTCATGCATACTTGTAAGACTTGCTGATGATATATTAAAGTTTATACTTTAAATTTTCAGGTGTCAATGAACTCAGCAATTGGTTTAATAAAAAAGGTTATAGAATTAGGTGCTAATATTGCTGAAATATATGTGGATACTGTGGGTCCACCTGAGAAGTATCAAGCTAAGCTGATTGAAATATTCCCAGGAATTAAAATAACTGTAAGTTAAAATTATACTTACTTAGTTTAGTTCACGTGAGATCTTGATTCAAAAAATGGCAATGATGTTAGTAAGCTAAATATATTTATTAGTTTATGAGTGGAAAATTAAAAACAGAAAATGCCTATGTGCCATTCGTTATAATATTAGTGGACAATCTAGTAGCGGACAATGTAAAATATGAAATTTTATTATTTTATGTGAATGTTTAGAGAAGAAAGTTTGTTGGAAGGATTTTATTCTATGCAATTTTTTTTTATAATATTTGACAGAATTTTTATCCGCTTTCACTATATTTTTTTTTAATTATTGTATCTTGTTATTCTCTGTCTGGTATTTATATGTACAATAAAGTATAAAATAAATAAATAAATAAAATATATTTTATCATTGTAGACGAAATTCATAAGTCCCAAATCAAATACAATATAATTTAAAATATCAATTTTGTAACAGGTGGCCAAAAAAGCTGATTCTCTATATCCCATTGTGTCAGCGGCTAGTATAGTGGCCAAGGTGACAAGAGATCATGCACTGAAAGTCTGGCAGTTTCATGAAGGCATAGATTTGGACTACAAACAATTTGGTAGCGGATATCCTGGAGGTATGTAAATTTATCTATAAAACATGTTCCTTTATGATTAATTACAAAAATAATAAATATCATACACACAAATACTTCATTGGAAACACTTCAAGATAATAATGTACTAGCTTTCCGCCCGCGGCTTCGCCCGCGTTTTCAAAGAAAAACCTGTTCCCATAGGATTTCCGGGATAAAACCTATCCTATGTCCTTTCTTGGGTATCAAAATATCTCTATACCAAATTTCATGCAAATTGGTTCAGTAGTTAAGGTGTGATTGAGTAACAGACAGACAGACAGAGTTACTTTCGCATTTATAATATTAAGTATGGATGTGGTGGGTACAAGTGTACAATAGAAAAACGGTCACAAAACACAGTAGATATTGGGTGTGGCATAGTGAATGGAATATGCAAATTGAAGATATATCATATCATATTATATTAGAAGTCCCTCAGTTTTCGAGATATCGATTTTCTTAGAAAATTCTATAAAATTACACCCTTTGCAACTCTTTCTGGTGCTGTGACTTCAAATGAAGGAATATTTTCAATCTGTTTTTCCATAGTATTGCTGGATAAATGAACTATCGAATATTAAACAATAATTTTAAGGACCTTTAATTTCGACCATCAGGCAATTCTAGTTTTAATGAATTAAGAATTTAGATTACATTATCTGTGCAGTGCAGTTTCACCCGCGGACGAACCCCCGGGTAAGATCAGATATTTCTATAGCTCACGTGTTATACTGATATAAAACCAATATTACTAAGAGTAACAAACGAACATACATACATCCATCCTAACAAACTTTTGCATTTATAATGGAGTAGGATACAAATACAATAATGACAAAGTTGTTTTTTGAAGTGAAACTTCTTTATGCACCTTGAGAGTAAAATTTTAAATGTCGCGTCATTGTAATACCATCAAGTCATGGAGTAAGGCGACAATTTTGGTATCTTTGAATCTTGCCAAAGAAGTTTCACTTATGACACGTGTGCTTGGCATATACGCTCTTTTTTTTGTCAGAAAGAGTAACAATTATTCATCTATCCATTAGCACTCATATTTATAATACATATTAGAATATGTTGGCATTTTTTACTTAAAAATAAACACAAAGAGTTAATTGTTATAGATCCACTGACGAAAAAGTTTATTCGCGAGCAGATAGATAGAGTATTCGGGTACCCTCTATTAGTGAGGTTTAGTTGGTCAACAGCAGAACTGATGTTACAAGAAAAGGCAGCTATATGCACATTTGAAGAAATCGATGAACCAAATACAAACAAGAAATCGCCTAGAACTAAACCAATCAATACATTCTTCGCGAAAGTGGAAAATGGTGACGTGAAACGCAGGAAAAAACACAAATTTTTCGAAGAGAGATTTTTGAGTATGGATAACGCGTTTGAATAGGTATGTGCATGAGTTTAATTGATTTATTGTTGTTAATATTTTATTTTGACTACTGAATGTTAGATGTAAGATCTTTTAAAATCGTATTGAATGTTCAAGCATTTGACTGTGGATTGCATCCATAAAAAACGTAATGAAATGTAATTTATCTTTATTTGAAATAAACAAAACAATTATATATTGAGTTTCTCTAATATACATTTTCCGAACCATTAAGATAAATAAATAATTTTAATTTTATATGCCGGAGCATATAATAAATAATTGATTTCGATAAATATTTTTTACATCAGCCATTCAGTTTTGACCTATTCAAATTCCTGGTCGGTTTCTACGACTTGTATCAATTTGTTATATTGGTCTTGTTACGATGCCCAAGATCTAAGCTCAACATGCCAATATTATAGAAAATCATGATTTAAGAAACAATGTAAAAACGTTGTAAGGAGTAAGGACTCAGCAATGATGACTCGTGATTTCAAATGACAATGTAAGTGAAAATGCATTTAAATAGTAGAAATCGTCGGATTTTAAATGCATTAATGCCACAGTCGTATTATTTTCCATAAGGGGTGGAGGCATAAATTTATCACCTTGGCCTGCCTCCAGAAAAAATGTTTCGATTTTTTGCATTCTTTCTCGAGTGCAAAATAAAACTCGATAAGAATATTAATAAATAAGCTTTGAAATCTCTACTTTATACCTTACACTAAATCTTACGTAACTTCGCTTTTTACTTCACTTTTAATTGCAATCGTTTTTAATGCAGCTCAGGTTTCCCTGATCTTGTCAAATGAAGGCGTAACGAACGCGATAGAACATTTATCTTTCTAGATAGCGTACAGAATATATTAGCCATAGAAACAGCCTTATTATGAGATCTTCAAAAAGCGCCAGCTTATGCAAGGTTACTATAACATGACCTGGCAACTTTCTCGTCTATTACGGTCTATTATGGGTATCTTTATTTGTCGAAAGGGGCGGCTTATCCAAGAAAGGTCCGGGGCGGACGCGTGCCCGCGGACCGCATTAGCATGCGTGCGACAACGCTTGCACCTACTTACCATGAGCAATGCGGAACGCTCTCGGGGTCACTTGGAGAATTTAATTGTGTCCCATTATCATATTTAGGTTCTTTTACGGTAAGTCAAAAGTGAAAACTGAATGGGACCCAAAGTTATTTGTCATTCGTTTGTTGCGATCGATGGAGACAACTTCGTCTGAACGGTAGCTCGCTATTCACAAAATGGCATTGTTTCGGTGTTGTATAGTTTTAACTGTTTGCGCGTGCGTCTCCGCAATAGTCGGGCCCGCCGCTAATGCGACGCGGAGTGATTCGAAAACCGATACATATCTCGACGCCTATTCGAAATCTCGTATCGAAGCTGAAAAAGCGAAGCAAGGTGTCGTCATAATAACGGCTAAAGACGGAGAGAAGAAGATTTCGAACCGCGACGATAGCTTTTCTGGCTACGATTATACGCCGTCATATTCGAGCAGTGACAGCTTCAGTTCATCTGGCCCCTCAAACAGTTATCTGCCGTCTTCAAGCTATGGATCGCCTGTGAAATTTGAATCGGATATAACGTACAATTCGCCACCAAATTCATACGGACCTCCGTCATCGAGCTACGGTCCGCCCTCAGGCAGCTATGGCCCTCCTACAGCATCCTACGGTCCTCCGTCGCCGGCTTACGGACCACCGATCCACAAGCCATTTCCCGTCTACGGACCTCCGAGACCATCATATGGTGTACCGTACACGGCCCCGGGATTGGGCTTTTTCGATAAATTGTCGTTGAAATTGGATATCTTAACTATTGCAAAATTAATGCTGAAATTCCTTATTTTCAAGAAGATAGTGACTATGATCGCCGTTGTCTGTATGTTGTTAGTGATCCCGAAACTGATTTCGTTCAAGAAAGACAAAGGTGGCGACGACAACAATGATGAAGATGATCGCCAATTCGGACATAAAAATTGTAAGTTTATTAACACTCAGTAAGCGTTAGGTTTTTATTGGTGTAATAATGAATCATTGATGTTATCTATTATAATGTATTTTCAGTATTAGAGTTGACGTCAGCGCAGCAACTGTTGGAGAGGGCTATGTATGTGTACGGAAGGCAACAGCCGTCGTGCGGCCTCACGTGCCGCGTGAGAAGGGTTCTAGATGACATATACGAATTTGAACCTTATTTCAGGTATGATTAGATCTTAATTCAGAAGAAAATAATCAACCACCTTGTTATGGAAGTAGTCTATAAACAAATCATTATACTTTAAACAAATTATTCAATATTAGATGAGAGCGCAACAATCTCAACGTGCTAAATTATTCTGTCGAATATGAAACGAAATGCATTGTGCAATACTTAGTAATGAATGTCTTTTTCTTTCCAGGGTAAATAACGAAGGTGTAAGCACGGATTCCTAAGAAAAGAACAGAATAAGTTGTCGTGCCATTATAATTATGTTAAATTATTGTAAATTATTTATTTATTCTAATATTTAATAGTTTATTAAGAGTTAAGTAAATATTCAATTGTACTCTGAGTTTTATTTTGATTCACATGAAGTACTCGCCTATAAAAGTTTGTTAATAATCTTTTCAATGTTAGCTGACTGCCTCATTTCGTACGTTGATTCCCTTGAACGGATATTTTTGAAGTCCTAATAAATAATAATCATCTCAATTTCCCTGACCATTATGTGGGTTATGATTTGCACGATCAATTAATACTTGCACGTCAATTCCATTATTTTTACCGTAAGTGCCAATTCCTTTTAATTTAATATTTCCATGTGTATGACACGTTTTCGTTTCACGTTGTACTAAAAACATTTACCCTTTAATTGGTACAGAAATCCCATAAATTAACATAACTACATATTTTGAGGTATTTTGTGAAAACCTACTAGAAAAAAGTATTTTGTGTGTGTTTAAACAATTTATTTTAAAGTGCCTATTTCTGTATGTGCACTAAAAATCTATATAAAGCCGCAACTAGTTAAATATTATAATTAAAATTTATTTTTAAATTGTTGCACATAATTTAGCATATATTATAATTTAGCATATATAAAGAAATTATCGTGTGAAAAATTGTTTTACGCTTTTTAGTGAGCTTTTGTAGCCTGTGTAGCCTTTTCGCGATTTTTTTATTATATTTTTTTAGTAGGTATCTATTAATTACCTCGATTATATTTTATTGCAATTCCAATCAATTAAAAATATAATGTGTGCAATTCTTCCTGCATGTTAATTATAATGATATCCAGGTGTGTAATAATAGCGATTAGAGTTAACATTGCCGTTAATTGTAGGATGTAAATTCAATATGTAGTACTTATAGTTGAAAAGTGTTTTTGTTAAGTGGAAGTATGTATTTAAATAGAGCAGTGTAGAGTTTCTGTTAAAAGTCTATAATTAATAGATATATAAAATTAAAAAGATCCATGCGGATTCCCTTTGAATTAGAAATACTAGGAAATTTTTGGGTCAAATACACACATTTAGTACAACCAAACAATGCAAATAACCTTCCCAATTTGGTTTATTGTTTGGAAGTGGGGCATCAAGAGTAAGTGCAGCGATTATGACTAATCACTTAGTTACAAATTAAAAAGTTATTACTTTAACGGCCAATAAATTACCCATCAACAAGCTGAAAACATGTACGGAATAAAATTTAAAATGATTTCACTGTTAGTTTCACTTGTTTTGGAGAAATTGAACTTTCCCCGTATCGGAATTGGGATCAAAGACCGAGGGCTTAAACAATGCTACACATGATACCGTATGGCACATAGAAAGAATACTAATGAACATTGAACACATTTCATTTGCTTCCTTACTTGAGGTAGAGAATGATCGGCAGATTTGTTTTCTATTGCTCACGTGTGTGGAATTAGTTTACAGGGGCATTGTGTTAGGTTAATTATGTGTTAATATTATTGAAAGAAAAAGTTGAATAATTAATGGCATGAAAATTAACATTCATGTTAATGATGTAGCTATTGTTTTACCTTTTTAGGTGGCAGTTTTAGCGGTTTGTTTCACACGATATTTGGAAGCCTACTTCTGTATCAGTCATGTTGATAGTAGCTGAACATATTTTTCATATAATATGATGAATATTAATAAAAGGAATTTGAAAAGATCATGTTGTCGGCCGTATGATAGACAACATTTAGATTCAAATTCAAATGATTTATTGTTAATACCTACCCTATACATTATTTCAAGCGTCGTAAAAATATAATTTTAATTAGAAAGGTCTAGTATACCTAAAAAGTCTAGTATACCTAAGCTCGAAAAATATGAAACTAAAAGAACAGGCCTTTCTGTTTTTAATTTTCCAACAACATAATAAAAACCTGCGTTTTTCCAGGAATAATGGCTAGAAATATTTATATCTTTATCCTTATTTCAATTAAGTCCGTCGCCGCTGTGGAACACTGTATCTGTCTTACGTTGCCCGAGGTCATTTAAGCCAATTTAGACAATTGAGGAAGTGTGCACCCCATATCGTATTAGGCACAAAATTTTCAAATATTTTTAACTGTACACTTAAATATTTCGAAAATTACTTGCCTGTAAATTACTTTGTACCTGCTATTTATTCGGACGTCGGTGGACATCGCTCTCTAACTCTATCTAAGTAGGTGCTTTTACATGTGTGAAAATAACATCAGATATTTATATCAAGATAACCTTGTTTCTATTAGTAAAATATGAAACTACCAACCTTGATGTGTCAATAGCTTCTATTGATGGAAGTGGTTCCTCGTCAAATCTCGACCTAATTTACTCTATAAATAAATAGTTTCATGTAAATGATCTGAGCGGCTAATGGCTGGTCAGAATTCTAACTGTTTAGACGTAGGAAATACTCAATGGAAAATGTTTCACAATACGTAACCAACTAACGGATGAAGGGTTTGGTTTGAAGTTGACTGCAGCTATTCTTCAGAATGTATTCAATCAAATAGTCGCAGTTTTATATCGGGTATTAGAATCCATTAATGGAATAATAGTACTCTATGTAGGTACATATATGGTACACGTCCTGTTTCAATCTGGAATTAATATATTTTTCAGTTGATTTTTTATATGTTTGTGATTCAGGAAGAAGAACATCCTACTTCTGAGAGAATTCGTTTGCTATATATGAATTGTTTTCAAGATTACTGACTTCGATACATTAAGGAAAATAAAGAAACAGGAGCATATTTGCAAAGAGATATTATCTGCAGGTAACCAAATTTCCTGAAATAAAGTTTGATCTCCTTACTATTAGTATTTAGTATAGTAGTAATATTGCTATACCGATATATACTTAGCAATAAAATTAAGGAAGTTTATTAATTATTAAAATTCAATGGTAATCGCGCATAAAATAGCTAATAAAAGTATAGGACCGTTTCAACATTACATAGTTGTTAGTAGGACAGTCAGCGTCACGACAAGCGACAATGAACTTGGCGGAAACCATTGTCACGCCCGCACCAACGCACAACGCCCCTCAAATACACATACTATTAGGTGCTATTAGTGACAAGTGCATCGGCGCACATTTTAACAGAGGTCAAACAACAGTCACTCTGTACAATATTAATCTGGTGAAATAGTAGTTGTGGTATCTATTATAGCTTGGGTTCGGTCGTTAAACATCTAATTAGGTATTTCAACAACAATGAAAAATCTAATTTCATTTGGAAGGTTAGCGCTTTCGAAAAATTAAGTCTCTTCACTTGTAAATGGGATGAGGTGAATTTATGTGTGATTTGAAATTCTAGGCTAAAGGCTATTACACAATTTTATAGATATTACAGTAGTACCGTATTGAAATAAATGCTTATTATACGTATGCGTGACTCGCTCTATAATGTTTTATAATAATAAATTAGTAATGATATTTATATTGAACTGATTGCTGAATTGTAAATTATATTTATTGATTATGATTAGGGTTGGGTTCCATAAAAATCAATCGTTTGATTTACCGTTTTCTTGGTTTGATAGGATAGATTGACAATAAAGCCATACATACTATGTTGGATTTAATACTGTTTAACAATTTATTAAAAAAAAGTTAGATTGGTGGAATAGAAGTTATACAGTGACGTTTTATCGTGTAGGTACGGTAAATAAAATAAAAAACTAATTTGCAAGTAAAAAATATAACGTCATAGAAGCACGAAACAATCAGATATTACGTTATTTTAAATTACGTTTTGAATTTCTTTTAACTACCAATAATAATTAAAGTTTCGACAAATTAACTTTTAAGGAATATATTTTTAGTCTACGTTTCTGAATTTTCAGAAAAGTACGCTTGCTACTTTCTTTCGATTCGATATCTACGTAACAACCGATTTGTAAAACTGTGTAAGATGCACGCGAAGTGGAAAAGGAAGAAAAATTTTGGTGTAATTATTATTTTTGATCGCGTACGCGCAGGCGAAACCACTCGACGCCCAATCTCTGCGGCTGATCATCGTTTGGAGTGTAACGATATCCGACGCCGGGATCGCATTATTTAACAATAGTATTATAATTTTTGTGTAAACTGGGTGCTCTATTTACTCCATTGTAGTGCTAGGCTGGGCTCGTATGAGTCAAGTGTAGGAGCAGTGGTCTGGAACGCGTCGTTCACTGTGGAATCTGCACGTGGGCCAGCCACACGCGTGGAGTGTGCCTGGCGGAATACGCAAGGGTGTCTTCGCAGTCTCTATACGGAAACTAGCGATGACTGTGATTAGTGAACCAGTCTTACAGTTGTGTGCGGTGACAGCTTAACTTGTTCGCGCAGAAATGTTCGCCCATATAAAAAGTGAGTATTTTACAAAATTTTCTTATATTTTTAATACAGGTATAAGTCAATTTACAAAAGCTTAGAAGTAAGTTTGGTGTGTGCATGATAAAGTTCTCATTTCTTTGTTACGAAATAGTGCAGGCTCGGTAATACATACATATTTATCAATAAGTACTAAGAGTTTCTATACTATGTTTACAAAAATATAAAACAGTATTGGCATCATCATAGCTATTTTAAATCCACCTAAGTGCTTTCTGTCAGCTTTCTGAAGATATACAGGGCACAGGCTATCCTCAAATCGCGTTACATATCTCAATATATAGAGCTAATTACCTTCACGAATTGCGGTCAAATTTATCCAGTTTAAAAAAGGAGAACCGTTAAAAGTGCATCATTCACTTACACAAGAAAAGACATTGTTTAGATTAGATTTCCGAAACATGTAGACCTACATGTTCAACCGAGCGTCTCTACAAAATTACGTAACTTTATTATAGAATCCCATGGTTTTCTATATATTATTTATATCTTCTTTCTTTATCAGTGTGTAAGTATTACGTAGGTATATACAAAGACAATAATAAAATATCATAACAACTATTATTTATATACGTAAAATAGCTTTCTTCCTAGGTACCTATGTAGTATTTATAAAAAGTAATTATAACACACTAACTAATACATGTAATAATGTAAGAGTCACCCTGTCATGCATTTAGCTTATTAATTATGTAGGTACCTGTTATATTTATTTCAAACTCACAGCGAGAGTATGATGACGTATTATATTTCACAATACGGTTCTATTATCTCCTCTCCGATATGTTCTTATCAAATGTTATCGATCAAGGCATCCCAGATTGCAGTATACGTTAACAAGCTGTTGACTGTTGTGTATAAATTTAAGTGCTTCTAGAAATTATAAACATCGCACTATTATGTTACGCCACTTAACATTGACCACTTGTGGTTGTGTTAAATGAAGATAGGTAAATTAAATTCTTTACCATATATTAAAATATTGAAAATGTTATTATGTAGTTGGTACGTAACGTCAAACGTGAAATTTATATGAATGAAATCGTCGGGGGCAAATAGGCTTGCGTTCAAAATCGCAGCCAATCGTAAACAATTTTACATAGAGCTCCAATTGTTCATTTGACATCAAGTTTAATATTTTAACTACAATATTGAAGAGTAAGGCATTGACACCGGAGGATGTAGGTGGTAGGTTAAAATTTTGGGAAGGGCATTCGAGGCTTCGTGGATAGAAATCGCAATAAATACCTACATCCTCTAATGGTTAAGAATCGTGCGTATTACACAAACGGAAGCGTATTTTTCTATTCATAAAATAGTTACTAAGATAAACGCCGGATCTCATAAAATGTGATGATATGGATTGAGATTCTGGTCGTCATTTCGAGGTGAAAGTGTAAATTGTAATAAGTAACGATTTATGAATTTGAGTTTTAGTTTACAGAGAAATAACAATACAGTCTACTTTATTTCTTATCTATATAGTGTTTTCGAATATTCATCTACCTACTCAGAATTCGTTAAAAAATAAAAAAAAATATGGTAAACTACAATCCTTATCATTTGAAGACATAAGCCGCGTTGACAAAGGGGCCTCTGTTAAATAACGCCGTGATTAGTCATTCCAAAAGGACATTAATTAAATTAACTTTGTAGTTGATAACTAGCCATTTGAAGTCATTACAGTTTTTACATTTATTTACTCAAGTTTATTTTCATTCGTTTCAGTGTCCCGATTATATGCTGTTGAACAATTCAAGGAGTTCTTAAACTCATAAATAATAATATAGATATTAGCTAAGAATCATAGAAATAAATAAATTAGCCACAATGCCCGAGTTCGGAACAGTAACTCGAGCGCTGGAATTGCAGCGATTGATCGAAGACAAAGTGTCAGAATGGCGAGAGAGGTCAGCCCGGGTCGCGGGCATAAGCGTGGCCGAGTCTTATCAGCAACCACTCAACTTCAAACGACACACTAACAGACGCAAAAACAGTGCTGAAGTTAATAGAATTATCGCAAAGTACTCTAAAGCCAAAAGGACAAACGAAAGACATCCAATACTGCAGACGTGTCCTGAAGAGCCACCCGTCCGACCTGCCAGGCAGAAGAAATTGCGATCCAAGTTTTCCAAAAGTGAAGATAATCTTGCCAGAATTGGTGTCATGGATTATCCTCCTGACCCCATACCGACAGTTAAACCTCAATTTAATATATCAAAATATAACACAAAAAGTTGCGAGGATATAACGGCTTTTGTAGATATCAGTCGAACAATGAAGAGTAAGAATTTTGAAGAAAAGAGCATACTAAATACAAAACCAACCCCAGTTACGAGGCCAAAACTTCATAGTATTAGTGAAGATATTTTGGACATATCCGATTTTGGTGATAGTGGTGTTGAAATAAGATATAGGACGAATTTTGCGACCTCTACCCCGTTATCGAACAGGAAAACGTGTCCTGCGGGTGATTCAGTGTCAGTGATTGATTTCGAAAAGTGTTCAAATTACAGTGTTAGTGATTTAAAGAAAGGCAATTCAGAACCCGACATTGCAAGTACTAGTTCTGTGAGCTCGGACAAAACTTTAGATGCAAGAAAACGTTGGAAAATTTTAAAACCTCTAAAGCCACCGTTTCGTAAAAGTACGTTCGAATGTTTACTTCGATGGCGTGGAAAAAAGTCTTCGCCAAACCAAACAAAGTAAGTGAGCTATTTTTCTTTATCTCTTTAACTTTGTTTACAAATTGATTCGATCCAGAGCATAATATATCTTTGCGGTTGTCAGTTGCATAGATAAGGTATAATCTTACGTACTAGGAAAGTAGTTAATAGGTCCGGTAAGTTTCCAGTTGAGATTAATTGCCTTACTATGCACCCGTACATCTGTTGTGAAGGACGCATTCCTTAATACTTACTAACTAAACACGGCAAAATTATGCAATTTCCTGCAAGCGTTTATTACCTACAAAATGATGTCTTTATGAAGTACAATTATGCGATAGTATAAAACATTTAGAATACGTGGTATTATAAATATACTATACCTACCATAAATATTTTCTAACAATATTAATAGAGTTATTAGCGAATAAAAAGTGTTAATTGAAGAAACGTATCTGGAAAGAAATGTCTTTGTTTATGGTTTATTGACCTTACGGGACCTACGGTCTCCCATACATCTAAATTCTAATGGAATATAACGGACTGTAGAGAACATAAAATATTGTTTCAAAATATTGTTTAACTACTAAGTAATAATACATAATATGCCTGTGCTAAAATCATTAACACAGCATTTAATATTATGTAGATCGATCATCGAAATAGTATCTATGCTCGCAGGGTTCGAGTATGAGTGTGGATTTAATCAAGTAGTGCATTCGCGATTTACTAGATGGCGCTTACAACGAAAAAATATTTAATATTATTGAAATATATATTATATGTACTAGAGGTCCGCCCCGGCTTCGCCCGTGGTACATATTTCGCAATAAAAGGTAGCCTATGTCCTTTCTCGGGTATCAAACTATCAAAATATCTCCATACCAAATTTCATGCAAATTGGTTCAGTAGTTTAGGCGTGATTGAGTAACAGACAGACAGACAGAGTTACTTTCGCATTTATAATATTAATAATAGTATGAATTGATAGTTCATGAAAATTGATATTACTGAGTACATTTTTATGTTGTATTTGTATATTTACCTTCCTTTATAATTTTGGAAATATTATTGTTGGATTCTGTTTGACTTTTTTCTAATTTACACGGGAGAATAATATGGAGCCTGATGATTTTATGTAATTTTTCCCTAATAGAAATTAAAATAATGTAACTATTGTACACACCTACGTAATTTATTTTTATTCTTTTATTATAGGTATACCAAATTTTTTGTTCGACGTTCGCATACTCTCGAAACTTTGTCAGGAATCACCCTAACATTGCCCAAACTTAGTTAGGGCACAGATTTACTCCATTGAAAAGTTACATTTGGGGTTGCATTTTTTAGAGGACGCAATTTTATTTTTTTGATGTGTAGGGGTGGTCAGTGTGAAGCTATCACCAAGTTTGTGGGGTCGCCACCCTTGTCCCACGGCCGCCATCTTGAAAATAGCGGTTGACATGGTTTTTACGATATATCTCTTAAACTATTATTTTGATAGAAAAATTGTTAAAAATATTTGTTGCAAATAAATTCTCTACAACTTTGGTCCTGCAACTTTTTGTCGTAGAACTATAAATAAAAAAGTTATAAGCGAAAATGTTCAGAAATTAGAGCCATTTATATTTCTCAATAAAACGTTTTTTTTTTTATAATTTTACGTAGAAATGATATTAGACCATTTTCGTAGATTGTTTTTCGAGGAACAACTTTTATATACAACATTTTTTCATTAAGTAAATAGCTAAGGTTTTACAGCGCTCCGAAGTGAGTACTAATTTTCAGTACTCTGAACTATACACTATACTTATATTATGTGTGTACTAATAATAATTTGTCATCAGTAATTGTTTTTTTTTTGTTATTATAATATTTTTAATAATTAATTTTGCAATATCACTAATAATTAATTACTTATAATCTTTATCTTTTCCCCACCACCTAGTCTGGAAGCGCGACTTTTTTTACGTCGAAAAGCAGGTCTGAAATGTTCTGCAGTGTGCTTCTATTGCTCTGGAGTATGGGAAAAGAGCCAATAGCCAATACATATATGTATAGTTAAGAGTACTTACTGAAAAATAGTACTCACTCCAGAGCGCTGTAAAACCTTAGTTATTGACGTTATGAAAAAATGTTGTACGTAAAAGTTGTTCCTCGAAAAACAATCTACAAAAATGGTCTGATATCATTTCTTCGTAAAATGATAAAAAAAGTTTTATTGAAAAATATAAATGGCTCTAATTTCTGAACATTTTCGCTTATAACTTTTTTATTTATAGTTCTACGACGAAAAGTTACTGCACCAAAGTTGTAGAGAATTTAATTTGCAACAAATAATGTTAACGATATTTTTTATCAGATAAATAGTTTAAGAGATACATCGTTAAAACTATTTCAACCGCTATTTTCAAGATGGCGGCCGTGGGACAAGGGTGGCGACCCCACAAACTTGGTTTTAGCTTCACACTGACCCCCCCTACATATTAAAAAAACAAAATTGCGTCCTCTAAAAAACGCAAGGTTAGGGCTAAAAAATGTAACATTTCAATGGACTAATTAAGTTACTCTCTATTGGAGTTTTGTAAGTGAAGCCTTAATGACGTATTCTTCCTTGTGGGTTATTTATCAGAATCATCTAAGTATATTTTAAAACCTGTTCATACGAGAAACCATGACTAAGTCTAATTCAATTTTTAATAATTAAAAAGGAGGGAAATTACTGCGTGGGTTATTTAAATATACCGTATACGTAAAGTTGGTAAATATTAATCGATTTAACTCTTCCATTGTTCTAAGGTTAAGGAAATCCTACTACGATTAAAATTTATGTACAATTCTTTTGCACATAAACACCTATGTAAATAATCATAGAGAATCACAAACACAATTTTTTATTCGAAAAACGTTTTCTATTTTTAAAAGCGGTTAAAATGCAACCAATCACTATCTTGTCATAAAAATACTATATCTATACTAGGAAGTCATTCCTTGTTAGCCAAATGCGATATTTCAGTTTGAAGTAAGTACAACTTTGAAGTGCATAGATAATGTGGCGCCAAGAAACTTAAAACGTTCAATGAAATCACTGGCATATAAACTGCAAATTTGTATAGTAAAAGTCATAATAGCTGATATTAAAATGATTTATTTGTTGTTAAAACAGTTGTTTTATAGTACAGGTACTATCAGGATTAGATATAATCATATATAAGAGATTTTTATTGCTATCTGGTCTAGCCACAGTCAGTGTATTCTTAGATCTGGAGCGAATTATAATTAATTACATACGAACTTGCTTAGCAATTTGTTCTACCCGTTATACGAGGAAATAATGTTAAATAACACAAAGTTGAAATCCCTGTTGTAATACCGGATAAAACGTGTACGTACATGGTTATTGAAATAAAAAAAAATAAAAAATATGTATTTGGTTATTGCAAGAACTTTATTTAATAAAATCCAAATAGGACTCCGCAAGCACTGATGATGAATTTAATTTTTTAGTAATACTAACAGGGACACTACTAAAGAAATCTTCAAAAGCAAGCGCAACATCAGCACTTTTGTCAATTACCCTGCCAGCATTTACAAGTTTTATGGTACTATTTGTCCGGCTTTTGCCCATTTCACCATTAATAATTGTCCAAACAGTTTTAACTTTGTTATCAGAGTTGCGTATTTTATCTCTGACATATAGACACTTGGCAGTGAAACAAACTTTTTTAAAAGTTTTTGAATAATTTCTAACATAATTATGGAATGACAAGTCTTTGTTATATTGCTTCATGCCATATAACTCATATAGAATGTTCCTGCATCTGTGTATACTAGGTGTTGCCCATTGACTAAATGGTAAATCCTTGGTGATACTTAAAGATTTAACTTTAAATATTTTTTTAAACTCATTATGAACTAAATTAAAAAGATTTGTAAACATTTCACAAGGATTATTATAAAAGGATTGATCATTCAGGTTAGGCAGTTTATTATTAATATTATCTCTAAATTTATCAATGCCTTTTTTAGTTATAGGCCTAACATTAATTCTTTTAAACTTAGGTATGCAATCCCATTCCAAAACTACTTTCTGGCCACAGTGATCTGAAGTCAGTATATTGAGGATATTTTTTTCTAGACAGTTGCAATCACAGTATATATTATCAATACAAGTTGCAGAAGTAGGTGTAATTCGTGTGGGTTCATCAAAAACTTTATACAGATTAAATGAGTGAAACAAATTAACTATTCGTGTTACCGTCTGTGTGTGTGAAAGTAAATCAATATTAAAATCACCACATACTATTACCTTCTTTTTACTCCTGCCTAAACGCTTTAATGTTTCTTCCATGACTGTCTCAAACATATTATAGTCACTGGAAGGAGGTCTGTATACGCAAACAATAATATAACGCTCAAGCTCAACACAGGACAGTTCAATGGTGCGTTCTACAGAAAGACTTACAATGTCAGTTCGTTCTTTGCATTTAACACTATTGTGTACAAAAATAAGAGAACCTCCATGAATAGCATGTGCCCTATAGTATATACTTTTTAATTTATAATTATCAATATTTAATAACAACTGACATTGTTTAAGCCAATGTTCTGTTACACAAAATATTTTTATACTATTATGATTTAAAAATAATTCTATTTCTAATAATTTGCTAGCCAAGCCTTGAATATTTTGATGTACAATGGAAAAAGGCTGCTTAGCTGTTGTCTTACATACTAGTTTAAATCTAGCTTAGGGCTAGTTTGTCCGTCAACACTTAACCTCGGTTGATGTATATAATTACTACTACATAAAATTATAGTAGATCGATGGTCTGATACCAAACATGTACCAGACTGGTTAATAATTTTATATGCTATTAACATAGCAAGTTCTCTCTTATATCTAAATGGCAGATACACTGTATTCCTTGTCAAGCAAAAAGATTTTGTACATGAATTTATGTCAAAATATATAAATGCATCACTATGATGATTTGTTAAATTATATAATTTTAAGTTAATGTTATAGATAAATCTATATTGATTTTGTGTCAAACCAGGCAAATATGGTAATGTACACAACATAAATTTGCATTTTGTCTCACTACTAATTTTCAACATTTTTTGAAATCCTATATCAATGTCATGTTTTTTTAGATTAAGACTATCTCCATATAATATAACAACAATGCTATTTTCATTAAAACTAAAATTATCTAATGAATTCATGATATATGTAAATGAACTATTAGGAGTACAAAAATTAGTTACTTTATGCCCTAAGTTGTTAAGCAAAGCGCCAAATCCCTGACCAATGTTATCTGACAACACAATAATTTCCTGCATGGAAAGATGTTTTGTTTTACAAGATGAAATTGTTGCCGTGGATGGAATACTATGCATGTCAGTGCAGTCAATGGGCTTATGGGGCGACGGTTGCTCCTTGTCACTTATGGAACACTTACATACATAGTTATTGGTTAGAGACTCGAAACGATCCATATTTTCATTGCTTAACTTTATAAGGTAATCTGCCTCTTTTATGTGCTCATTGATTTGTAACTGGGCAGCAGAATATTTTTGGTTGAGGTCATGTAATATATCATTTAATGAGTCTATTTTCTCCTTTAGTTCAGTAGTTTCCACTTCATATATCATTTTATAATGTTCTAAGTCCCTATGATATCTATCTAACTCTTTCACAAGGCTTTTATTTTTAGTTTGCAATTGTGCTACATTTCTTAATGAAAATCTATTTTTAATTACTGATTTTGTGTGCTTAATAAACCTACTTAATTTGAGATATTTTTTTAATTTGTTATGTGAATTTAACTTGATTTTTTTATTGTTTTCAAAGCCACTTAACTGTCCACATTCAACCAGTTCACCATAAAGACTGTTGGATGAATTGCATAGCCGCTTGGAGTTATCCTCTTGAACCTCCATTAAACTGCATTCCAGTTCAACGATACGACTGAGAGCCTTCTCGTGGTTAACAAAATTAATGATATAAAACTTTTTCCGAATTTAAAATTACGATAACGGTTTTAATTGATTGGCTGTTTTCAAGACCTATAAGATCATAAGAATATGTTTATCTATCGAAATCTCTATTCTAAGAATGAGATAAAATTATATAAATCCCAGAGGGAGTATTTGTCGTTTTCTATCTTACGTCATTGTGCGTCTAGATTCAAGATCAATTTCAGCGCATTGCAGACGACTGTCGCGTATGCCTTCAACACTATCGAGAGGATAAGGTTTTGTTGGGATGACGTAAGAGAAAAAAAATTGGCAAAAAGTAAATATTTGTAACAACAGGAATGAAAAAACTATCGCATGGTGGACATTTTCTGGAATGAAAAAAAATCCATTACTTCAAAAATAGGTATATGACTTAATTTTTAGGGTTCCGTACCTCAAAAGGAAAAAACGGAACCCTTATAGGATCACTTTGTTGTCCGTCCGTCCGTCTGTCAAGACCCTTTTTCTCAGGAACGCGTGGAGGTATGAAGCTGAAATTTATATCAATTACTCAGGTCTACTGTCCCTTGAAGCTGTGAAAAAATCAAACTTCTAAGCCAACGCAATCAAAAGATACAGCCGTTTATGCCGCAAATTTTCGACACTCGCAAGGGAATCAAAACCTAAAGGGTACTTCCAGTCGACCTAGAATCTTGAAATTTGGCATGAAGCAACGTTTTATAGCACACATAAAGGAAAAATTCCGAAAACCTTAAATTTTACGGAACCCTCGGTGCGCGAGTCCGACTCGCACTTGGCCGGTTTTTTTTTAATTTTTCTGATAACTGGTGTGGCAATACCTGTCAGAAAATTTCAGCTTGACGTCGACTTCTGGGACACCCTGTATAGTAGATATTTTCTAAGAAACAAACGAAACTTGCTTCGAAATCAATTTCATTATGACAGTTGGTAAACGAATATTGTTTTTCTGAGCCAATGAAGGGTTTTCCCCTTCAAGCCACAACAATCTTAGTCAAATCACAAGAAGGGAATATTCTCTGTGACCTCATTTGGTGTCTGCAGTCTGCACTAACGCTATAGACACTAAAAAATTATCTCATATTTTTTTTACCAAAATTCGCCTTGGGTGGGTACTGGGTAGGTACTTACGTCTTGAGTGACCTAGCGTAGTCTGTAACTAAGGCTTTAGTTATTTACTCTATCAGTAAATATATATAGTTAAAGAAAATAATGACGTTATTTAAGATGGCAGTCGTGTATATGAAGATTACACACAATAAGTTGGCTATTAGCATCACAATAAGTCATACCAATCTTGTAATTTGTATTGTGGGCATCCAACATAAATGGTCGACCTACTCAATGCAGTAGCAATGAATCACCAAGGATTTGTAAATACTCTGAACTCTGAAATAACGTACTAGATTTTTATAGATAGATCACAGCAAGACAAAAAAATGTTTTTACTTAACTAAAGCACAGCCAGAGAATAGCCTCCTTTATCTAGTTTACGAATTCTGCATTTATTTTATACGAATTATGATTTGTTGTAAGGTCTCTTATATATTCAAGTAACATTTCATTAAATTTAGAAAATAAAAAGTAGCATAGGTTTGGTTTGTTTTCCATAACAAATTTATTGTCTTTTCCTTAGGTAATGTATGATTCTGAGTCAGCAATCCAACCAGAATCAAATCTACCTATGTAAATAGATACATGAATTAATGTTCGTTTGACTATATCATGATAAATAATTACAATGTATAAGTCAAGTCATTAGGCCTGGAAAAACAATAAATTAGTTTAAAATGTATGGAGACCAAATTGTAGAGCATTGTTGAAATTTGTATGGACGGAGAGCTGTTGCAAAAAACGAGAATTTGAACTAGAGCTTTCCTTGTAATTGTTAAAGCTACGTCCAAAATTCAGCTTGCTTGGTTCCCATCACCCATGCATTTTTAAATATGAACATTTCAAAATAAGGACTACTACATTTTGTGACTCTATGGTTAATATAATGGTCCTTGCGGCAATTAATTATGGGTGAAAGGTGACTATTTATTTGGTGACAATGATTTGAAATGATTATATTTCAATCGTATTAAACTATCGTTATTACATTATAGCAGATTAAAATGTATAGTACATTGGCTGTGCTTCGGAAGTACCCATACTCATTACAAGTTCCCAGTTCCCACACTATTATTTCAAAAACGTCTTACCACGCTATATCATGATTCACATTCAAGAAGTTGGAATAACCAATACCAGCAGCAAAAATGTAACGTTATCTTTTACGACTGATTCCGTACATATAAAAAAATAATTTGCTAATTAAGCACATACCTGTTTATTATGTGGCGTTATTCTCATTGTTTTATTAATATACCGTACATTAAAGTAAGTAATTACTTATTTGTAATTATATAAAATAAACAATAGGTGATTTTCCTTGTAGCCTTGGATCTCTAAAAACTGAAGTATACAGTGAAGCTAACACAAACAAAGCTTTGAACTGGGATCTCTAAAGTGCCAGTCGCCGGCATAACGTGATACGCGCAGCCTGAAAACTGGCGACGTTTTGTACATAATAATTATTTCTGAAGTTTTGAGTAATTTTAACCTAGTCTTCATAAAAATATATTATGTGAAATGGATCGAAAAATAGTGCAAGATCCGTGGAAGTTTGTGTTCAAGAGTTTAGTTGAGAAAGAGATTGTGAGCAGGAACAAGTGAGTTTTTGGGTGATTATAGATAATTTGTAGTACATTTTAATGATTTGCTACAACTTCTCAAACTAAATTTATGTGAACAATTAAAACTAGTAAAACAGATTATAATATTAAGATTTATACAAATTATGAACTTTAAAAACTGCAACATAATATATTTAACTACCTCTATTGCGATTTTCTTGAGGCTCAAGGGATTTTTTTTGGGAAAGATATTGTTTTATTTGTCAAGAGTAGTTACATTTTCCTTTGTTATTTTATCAGGAAACTGCTAAAACCTCAGCAAATTTTAAATATAGAATGAATCATATTTACTGGAGCTCTGACATAAGTGTTGGCTCAGTGTTTGCATCTGGATTAACTGATACACTTTTGTTTACAGTTGTCTACAGATAAAAGCTAAAGATGCACGAATCATTTCCTGTTTAAGACATTAGTAATTTAGTATTTTAATGAAGTATTCATAGTAAGCTATATTATGAAAAATATATAAATAAGTGGAGGGATTAATTAGTTGTACGAGGATGTAAATGAGGTGCCTAATATTTCTATGTGCTCTTACTGAAACACTTGATAAATAAAATTCCGTTATTTTATAAGATATCGTGCAACAACGAAGCAATATACGTAACTGTTGAGGCTTTTATATTACTAAACCGTGAAGGTCGTTCAACTATATCGACTTTTTTGATGAAAGAAAACCATTGTCTTGTAATAATTAAAAGTATGTACATCTAAGGTACAATACATTTTAGGTTTTATTTTATGAATGTTTACATCGAATGAAAACATTACCCAGTCGCTCAAAGCTGATCCACTTGATCCTCTGACCTTGGACACTAAAATATTTTTATTTATGAATGAACAGTAACTTATATCAGGATTCAGGAACTGAAACAGTATAAGAATGATTCGTGCGTGAATTACATTGCAAACAGAGAAATTAAACACCAAGTTTTAAAGTTTTTGCCTTGTATTAAATAAAAGTACCTATTTATTTTTTTGTTCCATATTTTTCACAAACTAAACTTTTTTTCCGGTTTATAGTACCTAAGCCTACGTTAGCCACGGTGCGCAATTCCGACTCGCACTTGGCCGGTCTTCTTTATAATATAATATGTACCTTGTAAAAGATCAATATAAAAAAAATTGAGATAATCTATACTTTTCACAATTATTCCTTAATTTTTGTAACAAAATTTTAAGATTCTTTGTGGTAGTACCCTGTAGGTTTAGAGTCCCTTGCGAATGTCGAAAAATTTCCGCAAGAGCCGCTGTATCTTTTACGTAGATGTTTACGTTATTTTGTTTGTAGACGTAACTTTGAGGTAGTGTTTGATATGAATTTCCTTGAAAAGTGGTCTTGCCAGATATACCGCCAAACAAACAAAAATTCTAAAAACTATATTATCAACTATCAAGTACCTACCTACGATTTCAATTGTAGATCACGCCCCAAGTACTATTTTCCAAAAAATATTCTATGTACTACGTTTTGACTTTCCAAGATTTTAATATAAGTACGTATAGATACTATATTAGTTTCATTTTCCTCAGTCCTATGATATTATTTTGATATGATATGTCATTATGATACTGAGAAAAATGTTACCTACTTATTGTTAGAATTCCTGGAATTGTTTATTTATTATTGCAGTTTAATTGCATTGTGATCAATGATCATTATAGGACATATCACAAATGACCAGTATGTGATTTGTGATTCGAGGTAGGTATTTTAATGGTTTGTTTTTTTTAATACATATAATATATTACCACAAGACATCAACCCTTATAATAGATAGATAGATTACACTGGTCAACAATGATTTTGTTGCCCTGGATTTGAAAGTGGTTTCGAATAATTTAATGCATATGTATATAAAACTAATAATGGTTTTGGTAGATTGGCTCTAGTTTTTTTTAAAATCCTAATTTTCTTATTAGACTCAATAAAACGCAGCATGAAATAGAAGGTATATTTGTTTAACATCATTTATTTATTACAAAGTTTTAATTATTGTTTTGTTTTAGTATTTAATTAACTCAAATGGATTTTAAAATAGAGAAAAATCATTAAAACTTATGAAGTAGTACAAGGAAATAGATTTTATAAGCTTCTCTTCTTAGTTAATTTTGCGACAATAGTTTTGTTATATGGACCATCAGTAATCTGCCATCATGTGACGATCCCATATACCCTGATACCTTTATTCCATAATTTTTACTTCTTTTTCGATGCGTTCTTCCTGTTTCTCACAGAAATTTTGCAGATTTACTGGATATCTATCCAGGAGACTGTGGGGAAATTGTAGCTTTATGTTCGTATTTGCTCATGAAATAATGAAGTTTTTTAACAACTGTTGTGCAATTTCTTTATAATTTGGTGTTTTAAATTTACCTCAAATTAACCAATACTATATCTCTCCATAATTTACATTCAGCATCAGTTATAAAATTTTGTTAAATTTTCATATTTTATCAATTTTCGACACGCCCGTCATGTAGGGCCGTCGGGTATTCTTCTTATACTTCTAGATACCCTCAAAGGCCTAAATTCTTAATTATTCCTAATGAATTTGCTTTGTCTAATTCTATTAGTAAAAACTTCAAGGGAATTTCGTATACCTATCCGCTTTGCTGACCAAGTGCTAGTTGCTACTGGGTTTCTTCAACTCAATAAAAACCGAACATTGTTGTTCATAAAAATGATTTTTTTACAGAAACCATTTATTATTCTGATATTCTACAGTAAGTTTTATAGAATAGGGTTATGTCTGAGGGAATAAATGTGCAGAAAACGTTATTCACCAAAAAAATAAACGTGTTTATTTTTTTGGTGTTGTTAGTAACCCGTATTCTGAAGGGCCGTAAGAAAATATTTTAATATATGAAAATCCAAATTAAAAAAAAAACTAGAGCCAATAGGCTATTTGACAAGGTTTTGAAAACTGTCTCAAATTATTAAGATACGTTTATAGAGCACACAAAACACATGTTTCTTAATTTTTTGTAGTTAATCATTGAGAAAATGGAAAATAAAAACACGATATTCAAATATGCCGCCAAAACACAATTTTGAAGAATATGGCGTCTCGCGACCATGGTGACGTCACAGCGGCGTAAATATCAACTTGCTCCTAGTACTTATTGTTCGTTTTTGTTTTAATTATAGTATAATTAAGTTAATCTGTTTAAAAACCAGAAAATGAGTTCTTATAGGTTGTGTGTAGTACCTGAATGCAGAAATACAACTATTAAAACCCCTGACAAACTATTTATATGTGATCCAAAAGATATAAAAATGCGTAGAAAGTGGTTGCAGTTAGCTCGCAGAAATCCAATTGATATTAGATATATCGATTAAAACATTTATATTTTTTTGTGAAGACCACTTCGATGTAAGTATAGTGTTGAATAACTAGTAGGCAGTTTATTTTATTTGCAATATATAGTATAAATCGTCTCATTACTTACCTGCTTGAGGTAAGATAATGATATATGTATATAAATTGATGATGACGTGTTTGTATTGATATTGAAAATAATCAATACAAACACGTCAATCCTATAAACTGGATGGCTGAAATGAAAAAAAAAGGGCATAACCTAAAAAATGTATACTTCATAATTATTATTGTGCTATTGTGATTCATGTTTGTAGGTACATATAACTAAAAAGGTAATGAATGACGATTGAAATATTAACTTGCGTCGCTGTTTTCACATTTCTCAATTCAGGAGCGTAAAAATCTGGGTTGTTTTTAAAGAACATGCCAACCATTATAGCGTCCACTTTAGGTAGATTTCTACTGTCTGCTTTTTCGAAATTAGGTTCCATGACAAACAAAAATAACACATAAAGAACAAAACTGATTACAGACACCTTGAATCACAAGAAATAAGTTAAACAAGAAACAAAACCAAAAGTGAAATTCAGCAACGACGTGAGTAAACGTTGGGATCACTTGTTATTTACGCCGCTGTGACGTCATGGCAGATGCAGCCAATCATGGATGTTTTCGGTCACGTGGTAATTTTAAAAAATATGATGTTTTTTCTCGACGATTTATAAATAAATAAGTTATTATTTATATCATTTATTAATTTAAATCACTTCAAAAACCTTATTTAAATATGGATCACACAAAAAAGTAATTTATTTTTTATACTGTCAAATAGCCTATTTAATAATTTTAATGATTATATTCGCAAACTGGGTACTTGAAATATATAAATCTGTAGAAATATCTAGGGCAACAAAAAAAAATTGTTTTTTTGTTGAGCTGTGTTATCTTTCTTTAGTTATGCTTTTACCGAGTCTATTCGTTTAATTTAGGTAATGTGTAGAAAACATTTGTTTCCATAATAGAAGAATTTGATCAATATGCCACTGTTAAAATTTAATGTCATCTTTTTATTCATCTTACGAGGATAATATCTAAGTAAATACAATCATTTGCTACGTTACAACTATGAATGAAATAAAAACTATATAGGAATAATATAATTGCCTGTAACGTACGGCCCAAGGATGTAAGTTAAAAGGCTGTTGTTACTGTGTTTTATAAATTTGCGAAATGGATCGTTATAATTATCCAAGAAAATGCAATAGAAACGTAATTGAACCGAACAATATCCTATTGACTGTTTTTATTGTCAGCTTTATGCCTTCACCCTGTATCTAAATATCTTGGAGGGATCATAAGGTTTATAAAGACATCGCAAATAACGTGAGGGATCAGGGACCCCGTATAATCGATATGGTTGATGAGGCGGTATAGTTACGCCCCTGCGCTGGTGCAATATATCTTCTCGTGGCAGTGCTTGTGGCTGTCGCGAGTGGCTCGTGTGCAGCGACACTTCGCTTTTTTAATTTTTTATACCATAAATCATAATACCTACTTAAGTAGTTATATGCAATATATGTTCTTGTGTCGCAGACTGTGGGTAACAAAAAAATACATGGATGTGGGCGACAAATAGGAACATTCTATTTTGGAGTCTTGCTAAAGTTATATAAAATAGCCTTGAGATCGTTTTATATAATGCACTTTGTGTACTTATTTATCTTGTGTATCTTCTTAGTTAGCAAGACAATGTAGATACTAGATACGTAGTCAACACAACTTATATAAAACATTTTATTACCTAAATCTGTTGCACAAATAGGGGAAAACCATTTGCAGCGTTCTAGGAAATTTAATAGAATTTTTTTAAATATCATGAATATTTCGCTTTTGTTTTGAATTGTCTGGGTGTTTATTTAGTTAGGTATATTATATTGTATTTACTATTTTCATTAGGTATTACCACAGACTAATAATAATATACTACGTATACAAGTATTACCTACTTATTCATTAGTCTGTATGGAAACCATTCTGAAAGGCATTGTGTGTATAATATAATAATTCTGGTTTTCATTTAGATAATTAAACAGAATTTTGCTTCATATGAAGTTAGAAACGTTTTATAATTTGTACCTGTACCTGTACTGTTACTAATTAGTAGTTTATACATCTACATAAAAGAATATGAGTCATGAATGGAACCTTTTAATAAAATAGTATGTAACCCACCGGGAAAAAAGGCGCAAAAAGTTTTAATTGTATGCTATTGCGTGAGCGGGTGAAGGACGTTCACAGAGCTTGCGTGACGTAATTTAATACCTAGTTAAAAAACCTATACTCTTACAAGGTTTTTGTACAATTCTTTGCTGTTTTTATAAAAAAATGATTTCCTACGGCCTTGATTAGTTAGGTATATTATCTATCAGTCTAATAAATGTTTTCGAATTACAGTAATTTTATCGCTACGATTGGTTAGAGAGACAGCTTTGCAACTAGATACCTAATGAGTACCATCCTCATTAACCATTGTCATGTTCTACGATATATCTACCATATACAATATAAAATATTAAATCTGCATTGCTGCATTCTGCCGGAGAAGTGCTCCGGCAGAATATGAAGCTGCATAGGTAATGAATTTTTATCTTATCTATAGACTTTTTCCTATAGACTTCTTTAAGAAGATACCTATTACATACGTAGTACATATATTATTATTAGTCTGTGCTATTTCCTACCTACTTTATTAGATAAATATAATTTTTTTTTTAAATAATACAGTTTATATATTTGGGAAAACTAAAGCCTGTGTTAGTTCAAAATTGTGTTACAGGCTTTCTATTTAGGTACTTATTTTCAAGCATTAGGAAAATCTTCGGAGGATCACATCATTGGAGGTAGTTTCTGAAATAACAGGAAGTTTGATAAACACGCAGGTAGACACGTAGATGATCAATGTTTGAATACTGATTATAATTATTACAAAAGCACGTGCGTTCATGTATTCTGGTTAGTGCATGGTGGTGCTATAGTCTGTTTCAACCGGCGAACGCGACTGCCTTGAATTACGTCAGTTTCATTCCATTCGTGTTTCGTATCGCGAAGCAAAACAATCGTTTTAAGACGCATTAACGCTTGAAATAAAATAAAGCAATTCGTATTAACGCTCCCAATTGAGGTCATATGTGAGAAAGTTAAGGTCAGTGACATTTGTTTGATGAAGCAAGCAATGAGGAGTGAGAAGTGAGAATCAATTTACTTACGAAACGGTACTTACCGATGCGGATTCTGTGAGGTTAAGTTTCTGTTTACGTCATTGCTCTGTTAAACATATGACTCGACTTGTTGTTCAGTGAATCATAATATCCGCAAATTGTTATGGTAACGACGACGCGACGCCGTGAAGCTGTCCTATCAAACGTTAGACTCGTATTTATTTAACGTAAATAAAAATAAGTAAAATAATAAAATGGATGAAGAATCAATGTGGAAAGGTTTTTACGAAAAATTGCAGCAACAAAAGTCAACAGAGGAACAGGTGCATGAGAGCCAGTAAGTTCTTGAGCTTTGTTTACCTATAGAAAAATGTTTAAATTATGTACCTTCCTATTTGTGAATCATTAATTATTGTTTTATAGAGAATGAGTTGCAATGACTATTTTGTACTATTTATAGAAAAAAGTATGCATATACAATTAAGCATGATTATGATTATAATATATACTAAGTATATATTATTTTTGCCGTGAAGCGGTTAAGTTTAAATACTAGAGGGGTACGTAAAATTATAATTTAAATACTGTGCATACTTTTGAACTTATATTTTGATATAGGTAACTAACTATATGTATTGTGCTAAGTTGTTGCTAAGTATAGCATCACAGTATAGCATTGATTTGTAGAATATAGTATTGCATTTGTTTGATGCACAGGTTTGATGCATATAATATTTTAACTAAGTAGGTATTTTAATGTAATGTTGCCTCAGAATATATTGACACCGTACTGTTCTGACAATTTTAAACATCTAAGTACAAAATGCCTTACTTTATTTATTTCATATACGTGTTAATTTTTTTGCAACTCATGAAAAATAAATTACCTATTGTAGTTAGTCTAAACCTGTCTTCTCGAACAACGCGACGTTCTTCCAGTGGAACGTTACGTCTAACGTCATTGTCAGTTAAACGGGCTACACCTCAACGTCACTTTGACGTTTGACAATCGATTTTCGTCTTCATTTAATTTCGTTTTATTACGCACTGTATGTCGCTCGATAACTCAGTTCCGTTTGAGAATGTGTTAAATTAATAAATTGTCGTATCTATACCTGTTCGTACAATGCTTTGTACAGTAAATCGAGAGATGTAAGAGAATTTATCTTATCGCTTGACATACCCGGTGTTATATAAACAAGTTTATCATAACAACACTGTGTGGTGGACGTCCAGTTATAAAAAAATATGAATTTTATTCGTTTGGGACTACTTCCTAAACATCTGTTAACTATGGAGTGTCGCAATTTGCATTTATTGAAGAAGCTGGGATATATCAATGGAGAATGGGTGAATGCAAAGAGTAATTCAGTGTTTCCTGTTATAAACCCGGCAGATGACAAGGTTATTGCTGAGATACCTGATATGGATGCTACTGACGCAAAAATTGCAGTCGATTCGGCTACAAATGCTTTCAAAACATGGAAAGACACTTCAGCGAAGGAGAGGTCCAGTATTCTACGAAAGTGGTTTGATATTTGTCAGAAGAATAGTGACCATCTAGCTGATATTATCACTGCTGAAGCAGGAAAACCATTGGCCGAGTCAAAAGGAGAGGTGGCTTATGGAAACTCTTTCTTGGAATGGTTTGCTGACACTGCTCGTCACATCAATGGAGAAGTTATCCCTAGTCCATGGCCCAATAAGCAAATAATAGTAACCAGACAACCTTTAGGAGTAGTATCTATCATTACGCCATGGAATTTTCCATTTGCTATGATTACTCGCAAAGTAGGAGCATTGATGGCAGCAGGATGTACTTGTGTCATAAAGCCAGCGGAAGATACACCATTAACAGCATTAGCGGCAGTTCAATTAGCTGAAGAAGCTGGTGTACCAAAGGGTGTAATAAATGTTGTTACATCAAGTAGAAAAAATGCACCCGCTGTTGGATCAGTATTGTGTGAGGACCCTAATGTTGGATGTATATCATTCACTGGGTCAACTCATGTTGGTAAAATTTTGTATGGCATGGCCGCCAAAGGTATTAAAAGAGTTGCCTTAGAATTAGGTGGAAATGCCCCATTCATAGTATTTTCCAGTGCAGATATAAACCATGCAGTTGAGCAAGCAATGTTGGCAAAGTTCAGAAACAATGGTCAAGCATGTGTTGGAGCAAATCGTTTCCTGATACATGAAGAAATATTTGATAAGTTTGTTGACTGTTTCAAACATAAAATTAGTCAAAAATGTATCTTGGGTCCAGGCCATAAAGAAGGGGTCACATGTGGTCCCCTAATTAATATGGAACAGATCAAGAAAGTGTCTGGCTTAGTTAATGATGCAGTTAAAAAGGGAGCAAAGGTGAAGATTGGAGGACAAGTTGCAAAGGATATTGGAGAAAAATTCTATGAATCAACTGTTTTAGTTGATGTCAAACCAGATATGGACATTTATAGGGAAGAAATATTTGGGCCGGTTGCAGTGTGTTTAAAGTTTAAGACTGAGAATGAAGCTTTGGAAATAGCCAATAGTACCAGGAGTGGGTTGGCCGCTTATGTCTTTACTTCAGATTTGGGCCAAGCTTTTAGAATGTCCCGACAGCTCGAATTTGGCATGGTTGCAATTAATGACGGTGTGCTATCTGCAGCAGAACCTCCATTTGGAGGAATAAAAGAATCTGGAATTGGTAGAGAGGGAAGTAAACATGGAGCCGAGGAGTACACTGATTTAAAGTACACACTATTTTCTGCTCTTGATAAATAACTTATGTAGTTATTGAAAAGAATTATGACTGTTTGACATTCTGTTATTTGCACCTTTTTGTATAAAGTAAATTCCTGATACTTTTATGTATGTGTGTATGTATTTTATGTTTTTGTATTCAGTGTTGGAACACAAGATATCCCCAAGAATTGGTTTCCATGAGAACATTTCAGTAGAAACATTGTAATCATTAGCTGATTAATAAAAGATAATTAAAGTGATCATTCCAGTCTTCCATGATATTGTGATTTTAGGATAAGATTTTATATTTATCATAAGATATTCTGCATTTATTTAAACCATATTTCCCGCAAATGTTTTAAATATTATAATGTATTGTTGTGTTTTGTTCGGTTAATGTGATAAATTTAATTTGTCTACATAACGAATTTGAAATTTAAATAAGTTATTCTATGCTGGTTTTATAAGTTTAAACTTATTTATAGTTTAAATTTAAACTATAAATAAGTTTAAAGATTTATGTTTATTAAACATTTGTGTTAAATAAGATTGCATTTACTTTCTTTTAAATAAGTGTACATTGTGGTTATTACAAACAAATAAATTTTTGAAGCTGCTGTGGTCTTGTTATTTCTTTGTCTTATAATTGATATGCTAATTTATTACATCACAACAAAGGACTAGTATGTTCTTTGTGACTCAAGTACCTATTTATATGCTTTGCATAATATATTGATTTCCTAATGTGTATATTGCGAATCAATTATTTTATAGATACCTAATTTGAATGATGATAAATCATAAAACAAAAAGTTTGATAAGAATGAAATTTAAAACGTTATATTTATTCTTAAAGCATTAATTATTTATTGGATTAAATTATCCAGTTATTTATCTAGTTTTAAATTTGTCTCTAAATATTTAAATATTAAAAATATTGTTGATTGAAAAATAATGCAACATAGTTACTTTTAACTTAATTTTCCAAAAAAAAAAATATATAATAGCCATTTGTCTTTGCCCAGGTTGCACTGGGATATAAAATTATCCGAGAATTTTTGTACCTAGCTAAATCATAACAGATTAGTCTTTCCTATTTATATGTAATAAAACAAGTTTAGATTGAACATATTATTTTATTTTTAGAATACAAGAAGTAGATGACAGTTTCTTCGAAAAGTTCGGCTCCATACTGAAACAAGTGTCACAAAAGGCTGCATTAGAGGAATCAACGCCGCTAGCGCCCTTGAAGGAGGTCGAAGAACAAGATGGGGAGCAGAAAGAGATCACGGAAGTTGGTGCGACCAGCATTACCAGGGATTCGGATAGCGGCAATGAAACCCTCCTTGATACGGACTCAGAACCCGAGGATGCAGAGAAAATGGACTTCTACGTGGAAGCCATGGGATGGAATGTGAGTACCTATTTTAAGCTTGAATGTAATTTTTTTCTTAGTGAGTATTCAGAAATATATTATTAACAAGTAATTTATTTTCCTTATATAGAGTTTTATGAATAAGTATAGGTTGAATAAACTTATTATACCGATTATACCTAGGTATTTTTTTACTTTCCATAGTAGGTAGTCAAGTCGTTCCACCCACTAACGTTCGTGATTGTTACTTGTTTATAACTCCTTAATTGAAAAAAGGAGTTTCGTTATTTCAATATAGGCAATTCTCCTACATAGCTGGTATACATAAGGGTTATTACTTTGAACGCATATACATTTTTATAAGTGCATCAGTATTCAGTATGCTACAGCATCAAGCGCGTCCGGCGATCCCATCCATTATGATCCGGAAAAATGAATTACGTTGCTCCTCAGTCCTCAGTCCATTTGCTCATCACGTAATCGTCTTATGAGTTCCGTTCTACTTTGATGCAGGAATATTTTTATACATCTACATTCGTCGATGAACATTCATGCCTGATGAATAAGTAAAAAATGCTTGATATATGTATATCTGTCATATACTTACCTACCGCACGGAATACTTAATAGTATTATAGCTAACGCTACTATAACAGTCATTATAACAGTACATAATATAGCTATTTCAAATTTTCAGGGGCAGCTTTCAATAGTAGACTATTCTTATAGACGATTTTGCTTATCTTAAGAACCCTTGTTATTGTCAACAATTATGAAATGTCAGCTGAGAAGTGAACTAGACATTGGATTTATTTTAAGAAACTGGGTCGTCGGTGATTTGGGAATACCGAACATTCTATGTATTTTGCATTTACAATATACGTCAGTATGGGCAATATTCCAATGATAACTACTATCTACCTTATTGCTTTTGTATGAAGCAAGAAAAGACATTCTGAAAGTCATGAGTGGAACCTTCTCCATCACATTAAAGATCTCATTATACGGTTTGACCTATTAAATTATACTCATAACTCTTAGATCCTAATCCTTATTAATCAGTCTTTGTATATGATAGAGTTACAATAAATAAAAGTTAGTCACATAGGTATGATACGAAACTTTTGAGTGGTAGCCACATAATAGTCAGGTGGTGGCTCCATGCCAAATCTTTATATTCAACAGTTATTTTGTCAACTTCCCTGCCAAGGTTGTTTTGAATGGCCAAGAATAAGCGTTCTTCGAATGTCAATCCCCTTTCTTAAAATTATAATGGAAGTTCTTCTAATATGTTTATTGAACTCCTGTTCTATGGACGCGTGATATTCAAAATGACTTACTATTTGGTATTTAACTATTTAATATTTATCCATCACAATTCAAGGGATACAATTTCAAAGGATCTTCCTGGAGGTACATTTCATTATCCATTTGAATTCGATAGGAAAAAGTAGAGTCGGTATCTTTGATTTATAGCTTATTTAATGTTCGTGCAAAGCATTAATGGAAATAAACATGATATTCAATTACAGACGCTTAAAACGTCTAGATTGCGCACCTATAGTCTGGATATTCTCAAGTTGCATACATTACGTAATCATTTTACCTACGTATTACAAGGATTGATTCATGGATTTAATATAATTGCTTTATCTGTAAAATGACTTAATGCTAAGAATGTGCTTCGTTTTAAATCATAATGAATAAATTATACATCCACGTTGATGGTAACTTGCAATTTACCGTAGACAATTTACCAATTCAATAATTTTCATATGTAAGATACATAGTAACTAATTCTTATGATAAAATGTAAATTTTTTACTCTATATAGATAACTTTGCCATTATATTATTTTTGCTAACAAGTTTGGGAAAGTTTTGCAACACTCCATCTAAGATAGTTTACATACCACAGTTATTAGTTACTAATACACTTATAGTTTCTGTTAACGGTAAGTGTAAACTGTAAACTAAGGCGGTTGATAAAATAAATAAATCCCTCAGCACGTGCTTCTCAGCAAAGTAAACTGTTCGTGGGACCTTGGCTCGCCTTCCTATTACAACACTATTACTTTATTATAAACCTATGCACCGTCTTGAAGTATAAATGTGGATTTGTTTCTGATTGCTCAAATACTCTCTTGTTAGGTAAATGTTGTTTAATATTGCTTTAATATACTTCGAGTTTTTTTCTGCTTTCCCCCTATTATTTATTAAAATATTTACTTAATTCAATGGGTATCTGTGGTAGGCTTGTGGTAGGTAAGTTGGCTCTATGAAGGCTCTATGTACCTACCTACAGTTTTTTTAAACTGAAGAAACCCTTTTTATGATTGAAATCATAAATAGTAAGATGGATTTATTAATGCTTAATAGCTAAACCAATTTCAATTTAGATTCAAGTGCTTTCTAAACGTTTGAACACTCTTGACTTTGATAGTCTCCATAGTAATAACTAATGAGTGCATAGTATCTGCCTAGCGTACTTTTAATGGGTTATGAGTTATGACTTATTAAATAAGCGTATATATTTAGTTTTCTGTCGGAAAGATATTATTATGAGGTACTAATATATACTTTCATTGAGCCATAAACTGGCATTGAAGTAGCATTAAAAATTATAAAATTTTATGGATCGTTTGGGCGATGCCTGAAATATATTTTGAAACACTAAAATGAGTGGTTAATAAAAAATAAAATAACTTTTTTATTATTTGGTCGAATTCGACGTTCGACCCGTTGGCGGCGCCTTGCGAAAATAGAATCAGTGTTTGAATCCCCAGTCCCGGTCGGTCTCGTCAGTTCTGAGACGGCTCGCACCAGGTTTATATCTGTTATCTAACCTGACCTATGAGCTACCACGAGCCGCGAGGCGAAGTCGCATACGAATAGTAGTGATGAGTGTGTGTCGTAAATAGTGGCTCAGTTATCTGTGACAATGAATGGAATGGGGACTCTGCGAACTAAGTTCAGGGGGGTGAAGAAGGAAATGCTAGAGCGGCAGACCAGCATGCTCATACAATCCATGACTGTATGTAAATATCGATCCAAAATGCATGACAATATCTGCGCTATTTACATGAGCGTATCTAAATTACCATGTGTGTTTTTCTGTACCGGAAATGTTTGATGACGAGTTTTGCTTAGTCCGTTTTTGTCTTTGAAAAAACTCGCAAATGACTTCAGCGTTTAAAAATAAAAGACATTCGTCAAGTAGGTGTTCATGAATTTAAATCAACGAGATACCGCATTCAATTCTTTGAAATCTTATAATGATTTTCGCTTTACAACATGATATACGAGCATTACAAAACCCATTAAAATAGTTTCCAACGTTGCATGCATGCTTAGTTAGCTGCATACAATGTTTTTACTGTGTAGGACCAGCTTCGGCGAAGACATCGGGTTTCTGTTAGATCGATAGATTTCCCACGACGGCGCAGTAATACCAATGTTATAGAACTGGTGCATATTATATCGTGGTACTAGGTATCCCCATTCAAAATTGATCCATTTTTTTGTTTGTCTGGGGTACGTCTAGGCAACAAGCGACCCTTAGCGTTAGTTTGTGAATGACCCAGTGGGAACGCGGAAGGAAAATCAGTTACCAATTCTTGTTTAATGAAATTAGTTTATTATTACGATACTTCGGTACGTTTTTAGTTTGGATTGTTTATGATGCTCTTTTGATCGACGTAAAAAAAGATCACTCGCAGCAGTTTTAATTTAGCTCGTATGCATTTTTATTTTTGAACTTTTAGTGCTTCATGTTTTAGTCAATGTCGGGTGTAGTAAAAATTTCTTTTGCTGTGATAAATATGTTTACTTATATATTTTCATTATCAAGACGACATAAAAAATGAATATGGGATATTTTTTGTAATTCAAATATTTTATTTTTAGGTCGATGAACTCTATTTGGAGATTTTGTATGAAATTTTACACAATGTCGGCGGATGTGACGTAGGATGCGAGATCGGAGCTCAGGCTATGTTGTCTTATGTACAAGAGGCTTTTAAAATATCAAATGAGAAGCACACAGAGCTCCTAACACAAGCCGAAGCCAAAGAGCCGCCAGAACTGATGCTAAACGTAGAAGTAATAGAAGGCAAAGACTTAGTTCCTAAAGACCCCAATGGCCTTAGTGACCCCTTCGTCACCATATATTTAACTTCCAACACATCGCATAGGTATAACACCTCTGTGAAATCTAGTACACTAAATCCGGTATGGGAAGAATATTTTTCACTGTAAGTATCTGATATTATACAGGTTTCGTTAACTGTAAACAGTCCAATTATATATAGACTGGGCGAGAATTTGGAAATTCGTACCGTAATGAATTGTTTCCCTTATAATATATTTATTTATAGTATATCTTTGTAAACAAGTATGTAGTATGGCGAGTCAAATTCACTAGCCGTAACTAAATTTACGATTACATTTGTGGTAATAGCTATGCACTTGTATTTTCGAATGGTTGCAATATTGATAATATAATTTGAAAACGCTGTTATTATTGTTTTGCAGGCCCATGTCAGGAAATGTTCATGAAGACTCGCTAGTTTTAGAAGTTTGGTAAGTTTAATTTCGTTTAAAAGACTCATGGTTTCAATTAATACATCCATGTTTGTTTTTGGTATTAAATATTCATTCTAAAGTCGTAGTTAATATTTTATTTCTAACTAGCTGCTCCGCGAGGTTTCACCCCCGTGGCTCCACTCCTGTTGGTCGTAGCGTGATGATATACCTATAGCCTTCCTCGATAAATGAGCTATCTAACACCAAAGGAATTCTTCAAATCGGACCAGTAGTTCCCGAGATAAGCGCGTTCAAACAAACAAACAAACAAACTCTTCAGCTTTATATATAGATAATAATTAATTAGTAGTACCTAATAATAATTTTACCTTTTTTTTTATTTTCGAGTTGTCTGACACAAGGAAGAAAGAAAGAAATAAGTGATAAAATTTATGCTTCATGTACTTTCCAGGGATTTTGATCCAGCGGAAACGGTGAAAGAAAAGATGACAAAAATATTTGAAGTGAAAGGCGTTAAAGGTCTGCGAAAGCTCATGAAAGAGATAGCAATAACCGCGTCAACTGGCAAACATGATAATGAGCTTATTGGGACATCGAATATACCATTAAAAGTTAGTAGAACTATAAGGTTATATTATAGGTCAAAGTATAGGAAAAATTTGAATATGGAATTAAAGTCTGATTTTAGGTAACCCCAGCGAAGTTATGTTAGTGATATAAAGTACCTGAGAGCTCTATTTTGGAACTCTCATCTTATTTATTATTATGAAATAATGATGTTTTAAAAATTATGTTATTGTTATTGAAATGATTTATAGCTGGTTATGTCATTTAGAAGACAGTAGGTATTATTCACGTCTTCCGGAAGTTCAGATTTTATAAAAAATATCTGTATAGTATAGATAGCTCTTTGGAATTAAATGTAGAGTCACATTGAAGTTATTTCGATCAAGTAAATATGCAGACTTATTGTGAAAAAAATAAATACATAAAAATAACTAGTGCAAAGAACTTAGCTTAATTTATCACAGCATCTTTATTGACAATTCACACCCACACGATGTCTACGTGAATTTTATCATTGTGCGAAATTGTTACAGTAATAATAAAACTAAAATATTATCAATACGTTTAAAAACAAAGCTATTAAGTACAATGTCATATTGCTTAATATTCAAAGTGACTTACTTACGCGGTTATAATTTTTTGAATAAGTACCTACCCAGTATGTAAATGTATGAGTAGTTTCGATTCTTTTTCTTTAGTTTAAATTATTCAAAATTGCTTATAGATATTATGATGCCAATTTGTCTGGCATTCTAATTTAGAAGTTCAATAACCTAACCACATTCTAGAAATATTCTAAAGAAAGATTCCTCACAATACAAGCTGTCTAGCACATACTGCGTCTACATACATATTTCTCTGTCATTAAGCACCATTATCGTTTAAATACCTACATAATATTTTATTTTTAAGATGATCGATGATAACGGTTTATTATATTATAAAATGAACAAAAAAAGCAACTATTGAAAATTTATATTGAAAATAGAATTAGATCGTGACACGGAATTTTAGAACCGACTTTTTTCGCCTGATGCTGAGATGCTGATACTTTTAATGCAATCGAATTAATTTTGACTTAAAGCATTATTCTGTGCGTTTAATTGTCTTTTAGGGGCATAATACAGAACCTTGAACCTACCTTGTGAATGCTAAACAATAAGTGCCGCTTGCATAATATCAACTTCTATTCACAGCTAGCTATTTAAGCATGTGAGTTCCATAGAATAAATTAATTTCATATAATTATTTTATGTTTTTCAGTCAATACCAGCGGGTGGTATGACGATGTGGTTGAATTTAAGCAAAAAAAGCAAAGTGAGGCGTCAAGGTGTCGTCAAAGTGAGATTTAATTTCTCATCCGAGAAGAATTCGCAAGTGGCTGCGCAAGAGCATAGACATTTGTTAAGGATATTACTACTGCATGAGCTTGAGAGTTCGAAGGTTTGTAGTTACATGGTTTCTTAATAACTCAGGCCCCGGAATCACAGACATAATAGAAAATCTATTGTGACGTGGACCGATCGGGCCGTTCGGGGCTCAATCCATACTAATATTATAAATGCGAAAGTAACTCTGTCTGTCTGTCTGTTACTCAATCACGCCTAAACTACTGAACCAATTTGCATGAAATTTGGTATGATATTTGATATTTTGATACCCGAGAAAGGACACAGGCTACCTTTTATTGCGAAATATGTACCACGGGCGAAGCCCGGGCGGACCTCTAGTGGGTTATATACTATGTGAAGTGAAACTTCTTGAGATTAAAATTTCAAGGTCGCGTCATGGCAATACCGTCGCGTTATGAGGTAAGCTGCAGACGATTTTGGTATCTTCGAATCTTATCAAAAAGTTTCACTTCTGACACGTGAGCTCGGCACTCACGCTCTTTTTATTACCAGCTTTACTCTATTATTCTTTTTGCGAAATGTGGAGAAATTATATTGAATGATACGGATTATATGTTTTTATATACCGTATTTATTTTTTATATATTATGAGCCGCGTCATTTATTTTTGTTCTCATTCATCAAGTTTTTCCTTATGTTTCAAAACAATTGCCTTAATTATACAATATACAAGACGTAATTAGTACTTTAAAAATAACCTTGACATTTTGCTCTTATATATTTTGTGATCGGTAGTTGACTATATTAGTCATAAATTAAAAATATAACAAACAATGTAATAACATCATTGTGTACAGTTTTTTATAGTATAGGCCACCTCAGTGTCTACATTTTTGTTACTATTTTGTGAAATAAGGATAATGGCAAGAAACCAAAGTGACTTGATTTCTATTACTTATGGTTACAAATGTATTATTGTACTAAAATTATGCTATAGGAATTATTCCTATTTTATTTTCCTATTAATATTTATATTCTGTCTATACTATTTCCTAATAAATACTGCTTTTATATTTTAATAACAATAATTAATATATTACCAACATCATTAAAGCTTCCTAGTCACAAATAAATAAATGTGTACTTATTACCATCTCACCTTATTCATAATCGACTTCTTAAACTAAGGGCGCTTGTGCACTACAAGGAATTTTACTGTCCGGCATTCCGATTTTTTACGGTCCGGTGTGGCATGAAAAAACCGATGAATTGCTTGTGCACCTGTCCGTCTTTACTCGGATCAGTGCGGTACAGTTCAAGGAAGTTTGGCGGTATAATGCTATCATAAATGATTGTTTTTGTATTTTACAAGAAACGAGTAAAAAATATAGAAGGTGAAATATTATATTACTTCATTATAATAAAAAGTAAAGTTCCGTAAGAGATTTAAAATGCGTGTTTCACTTATTTATTTTAATCGGTGACGAGGAGCTAATTAAGCTATTCCCACTTGAACTTTAACTTACCAACACTTACTTAGATAATAATTATAGGTCAATGCTTGGTCAATGTATATAAAATAACAATACCGACTTCTCAAATCTCATTGCCAACTAAAAGAAAGTAAAACAAGAGCTTGCTTTTAATTGGCATATGCAGTAAAAACAGTAAAATCCAAGCAAGTGGGCATTCGAAAACAATTATACCTACAGCGACTCGTAGACACAAAAAACCATCCGGAATAGGGAAAAGTAAAATGTCGGACAGTAAAATTACGTATAGTGCACAAGCTAGTATATAGATTAATGGCGTGCCATACCGGACCGTAAAAAATCGGAATGCCGGACCGTAAAATTCCTTGTAGTGGACAAACGCCCTAAGAGGTTCCATTTTCTATTCATGGTGATATATTTTTGTTTTTATTATTTTGAGGTGTTATTTAAATAAATGATTTCTATTCTCCATAAACTACATATCTGCCTCCATAACTGCCTTTACACATTCGTCATATTTTGAATCAACTTCTGGAATTCAGAGGTTCTTTGTTGTGTTTTTGTTTTTATTAGTCTCTGGTGTTAAAAATGCATTCTTTTCTCCGTAAACTACAGGGCCATACTCTTTAATATCCGTCGTATTTTTAACCGACTTATAAACTTAAAGTTAACTCGAGGTTGTATTTTTTCTTCTATTAGTTTGTGGCGTGAATTAATAGAATTTTTGACGTGACAACGTCTTATAATTCGATAGAGCCGGCTGCACGCACGAAAAAACATGACGCATGCGGCGTTACCTCGCTCTGAGGCGTTCCATGTAAGGCTTGAAGTGCAAGCGAGAGCGCGGAACGAGCGACAAAGAAGCACAATCGGACGTTGTCACGTTCAACTATCGTCAGTAAACCGACTTTACAGACAACCAATTTTTTTTTAATACTAAAGGTAGCGCCATACTGGTGGTGCGGTAACTTCAGCGCCCCAGCTGAGGGTATCCTCACACAGCACGCGGCACAAAGCGGGCTGACTCAGACGGACAACATGTTAGCGCAGTGGTTGGTCTTCTGCGCGGTTACTGTGGACCATCCGCTTAGTTTCGCGCTATTCAATAATTTATTGGAGAAGATCGCTAAACCTTTGCAAAGTGGTGAGTATTTTATTTTGCGTCAAAAAATGATCTGAAAAAAATGGTTTTAGATTTAGAAATTTTCCTGTTTGCGGAATAAAAAATTTTCTCTGTTTCTGTTACCATTGCCTCCGCGATTTATTTACTGTTTTTATCATCCCGACGCATCGTTTTCTTCCAACAGTATACTTCCTTAAATAAGTAAAATAAACTTTGATGTAAATAATATAAATCGCGAATAGATGCCTACATAATTACTCTACTTACGACTAAAGAAGCATTTCCACAAATATTAACTATGAGGATGATTAATACCAAGGTGTTAGTAAACAATTTCAATCACTTAATTGGTTGTTCAAATAAAGTTTAATAATATGCCACTCAACTTGTCAAACAATTATTCAAATTGATTTATTTAATTAATTTGTTTAACTCAAATATCTTACGTGTGTTTTGTATAATTAGAAATTGGTTTCGAAATCATTTGGAAAATGTTATAATAGTTACACTTACTGTCTTACAAACAAATGTATTTACAATATTAGCATAGAATATAGATTATGCAAATGAATTATGTAAGTAAAATTTATTTTCAGGTCTCGTAAACGAAGAGGATGTAAAGCTATTTTGGGACGGCACTAAAAAGCTGCTCCCAACATGCTACAGTCACATCAGGAAATTAAGAAAGAAGACAGCTGGCGATAAAACTGTTATGAAAACTCTACGGGAAGTTTTAAGGATACTTTATAAATTATCCTCATTGGATGTGCCAGAAATGATTGATTTGTTCCCCGCTAATTTATATGGTTGGTTGAAAGAGAAGGGCGATGGGAGTAAATTGACTATTTCGGATGTTTTGAACCAAGCGGCAATACAAGGGGCCGCGGATTGGTTCGTTCATATCTTGGACAATAACGAGTGTAAGGATAAGACAGAAGATTCTAGACTGCAGCATTTAATACGGGTTATACAATTGGTGCGTTCAGATCTACAGCGCGCTATCGAATATTTTGATAGGGTTTTTGTTGAGTGAGTATACTTTTTTATATTACTTTAAGATATTGTTTTGATCTTATTGAAATGCGTGTTTGTGTCATAATTTTATTTAAGGAACAACGACTTTGATTTTTAATTAAATTAAGTATATTTTATAAATGTGCTCTATACAAAAACCAATGATTTTGCAGGGTAATGAGTTTCCCCTACTCAAAAACGCTATACGGAGTGTACGAAGATAAAATAGCGTCTCTCGTTGAGCCAGAAGTATTGCAAGTGTGTAAAAGCCTGAAACGGTTAAGGTATAGCGAAGGTTCGACGAATAGTGTGCATTTAGCGGGAGGGTTGAATGGGGAAACTGGGTTGGGAACTCCTGATGTTGGTTCTGAACCATTGGCCATGGGAACCACGCTGTTTGAACTGTATTTGGCGTTGCAGAGGTTCCTGACGTGAGTAAATTGTGGATTATTTTTATTTTATTGATTGAAATTTTATATTCGGTGTTTGTAATGAGGTGATTTGATAAAACAGCAACTAAAGAACTTTTTAGTTTTACTGAAGAGAATTATAATTAAATAGATATTCAGAACTTTTATTTTGCTTGTCATTGTTAATTTAATTGGCTATATTTCTATAATGTAAAGAATATTTTAATAGCATTAGACTGATATTTCCATTTTCAATAGCGAAAGACTTAACTTAATGAAATTAATTTATTCCTTTCAGGTTGGGTCAAGGTCTCAATGAAGCCGAATGGAGTTCCTATTCAATATCTAAATTCCACTCTTGGTTTTTCGGCGGAGTCGCCCAATGGCTCGACATAGCCGCTTTCAAAGCTCTCACTCGAATAGAAAAAGCTGTAGAGTTGGATAATTTAGTGCCAGTTGACTCTAACGTTAAATACAGCAGTTCTGGAGTGGACACTTTGGCTATTTTCTACCAGATTAAAATATTCTGGCAGCAATTAGCCTGGCCTGATGTGGAAGGGTGCTACACTTTTGTTGCTAAGATTATTGATGTAAGTTTTCTTGGTTTATCTTATAGGTCTATTGAATAATGTTTTTGAGATTTTGCACAACAATTTAACAAGGTTTCTATTATAAAGTTGCATTATACACATCTTGTTACCGCATTGTGTTTGATTTGATACAACGTTAACAAATAATATTTGCTACTAGCGGTCCGCCCCGGCTTCGCCCGTGGTACATATTTACGTTTTCTCTACATAAGAACCATCCTCGTACTTCAAGGAATATAATAGAAAAGAATTATCGAAATCGGTTCAGCCGTTCACACGTGATGCCGTGACAACGCGAAACGGGTGCGGACCCGCCGCCTTTTTATAGCTCCCGCCGCGAAGCGCGTCGAACGCGGCAACTGATACACAAAAATAATCCTTATGGCATGTAATTCACGCGCGATGACTTATAGCGTATTTCATGTATAACTTTGGTGTTTCTACACCGATTTACATGATTCTTTTACTATAACCTGCCCAGGAGTATGAAGAATAATTGTGCCAAATTTCGTTAAAATCCGTCGTGTAGTTTTTGTTTCTATAACGAATATACAGACAGACAGACAGACAGACAGACAGACAAAAATTTTACTGATTGCATTTTTGGCATCAGTAGCGATCCCTTATCACCCCTTCATAGTTTTTTTTAAATATATTTCATGTACAGAATTGGCCTCTCTACAGATTTATTATAAGTATAGATTATCGTCTCAAACTATTAATTGAGAAAAATCTATAATTGTCTCTTCAGTCTTACACTAAATATGCTTGCTGGCTCTTATTATTTATCCAATCTTATATGTTAAGGTTATCTTTAAAAAACTTATTTCCAATAATCTATGTTAATATCATATTTAAACAACTTATTTTCATAATCTATACATTTTTCCAGGACATCTGTCGTTGCTGCGTATTCTATTCAGACAAAATGGCGACGCGCGTTGAGAACATTGGTACCGTAACATCTGTATATGAGGAACGATTCGAAGTGACTACGGAGTGGTGTGTCGCGATAAATAATATAGATTATGTGAGGCAAAGTTTGCAGCCGTTTGTGCAAGAACTGGGAATGGACGAGATTATACAGAAGATGTGTGAGACCAGAACGCCGTTGGAGGCTCAGAGGTAAATAGTAAAGTTGATTAAAATATTGGTATTTGTGCAATGTGCATCCAATAAAATTTTTAGTGTGGAGTCTGATAAAACATATTAGTAGGTTGCTAGTAGCCTATATTATATACATCGAAAAATTTTGTTAGTGTCGAGTTGGCTAAGGTTTGTACATCAAAATGTTAAATATTGGCAACACTTTAAAAAAAGGATAAAAATGCTTGTCCTGGCTCTTATAGTTTTCACCCCAGAATATTTAGATATTATGTTCATTGTATAATGATACTAGATACTTTTTGGTTGATGTTCTATCTGTATCTCTGTATCTGTGTATCTGTTTTTTGTCATTTAGGTTTAAATTAGGACATAGTATATTTTGTTGGCTTTATTTTAACTATATTTAATTTAGATTTGATTGTTAGTTGTGCATTTAATAATATCTTAATTTATTTCAGGTGTAGAGATACGTTGCATAACGTGATAGCTAATGCAATAGATACGGTCAAAAATAAAATTGTAGAACTACTAGAAGTAATGATCAAAAAGGTACGTACGACGTTTTGCTTTTATTTAAATCTTCACACATTTAGCATTTATTATAATACTAGCTGCTCCGCGCGGTTTCACCCCCGTGGCTCCACTCCTGTTGGTCGTAGCGTGATGATATATAGCCTATAACCTTCCTCGATAAATGGGCTATCTAACATCGAAAGAATTTTTCAAATCGGACCAGTAGATCCCGAGATTAGCGCGTTAAAACAAACTCTTCAGCTTTATAATATTAGTATAGATTATTTCAGTTTTCAAGAAATCTTTAAATTATTGACAATTCATTTATAAAATATGCACTTTTTAAGTTTTCGTACTTTTTATTTACATCATTTGTTATAAGACAATTTATACAATTTACTTTTTTTCACAGATGATGCCTTCAATAACAAGGTTCCTAATGGAAGGAGCAGAATTACTGCACCAAGATTGTTCAAGCATGGACCGAGTGATGCGATACCTCGAGGCGAATCTCGACACTTTGTACCAACACTTAAATAATGAGAACTTTTCTAGAACACTCGATATTGTATGGGAACAATTAGGAGAAGTTTTATATGAATTGATTCAAGCCAATTTGGAGGTACTGCCTTTTATTTATCGTTTTTTAAACTAATATTTTTTGTATTAATATTCCATTTTAATCACATCTTTATTAATATCTATGGTCTAGTGAACAGTGCAATATATCTATGTATGTAATTAACATTTTTTATAGAAAATATAATTTACGTGTAGATATAAGTTTGTGTATTTATACATGTTGTTCAATTATTACTTAAAAATCAATAATAGATATGTCTGAGTATTATGTAAATAGTTTATATTCACTAGATCATCATTTATATTAACATTTGTTTATTAATATCCTACTAACTCTCAATTTTAATTGTAGAAAGAAACAGTTGCTACTCGTATTCGCTTGTTTAGATTACGATTTAGCAAAAACAAAGTTGCGCCAATGAACTTAACCTTTCGGGTAAATAATTGGTATATGTCGCACGCGTGATTAATGCACTTTAATTATGATTTATCTGCAATTCATCATTAACTTTTATTTATTTATTTTGTTGTTGTTCGATAGCACCGCAGGGCAAAGATAACACGGTATATCGACCCGAGACGATTGACCAAATCGGCCGCCGCCAACTTAGACGCGGTAAACCATAGATTACAGAGCACCTTGTTTATGTTCTGTTTGTTTATCTGTGCTGTGTATCCCGTAGTATCGCATGGGCCCTGTGTTTGGTGTTTTATTATATATGTCATTTGGGAGAATTATGTGCCAATTTGTAACATTACCATGCTTGAAGGGGCAGGGATGTGATACAAAAGACGAAAGTCAATTAATTGGTTTTGTCATACCATTAGCACTCTCTTGAAAACAAAAACAATAAAATTCACTTATTCACTGATATTTTTATGGGATGCTATGTTTCAAAATATTGGTCAAGTTCACGTAGTACATTAAGAAAATTTCATCTAAATATTTATGTAATTTGAAGCCTATCACAGGGAACATGCAGTATATTATCATATTGGCATATGGTGCTGTTATTTTAGCCAATGCATTGGTTAATTTGCTTTTGTTTGTCTTGTTCTCGAAATCATGTACATGGAAATGCTATCGGTTCGGCTGTTTATGTATAAGATATATGTGGCTTTACAATACAATAGAATAGTTTATATTTACCTATCCCTTATATTTTTAAGATGAATATACAATGAATGAATTATATGCACGGAATGGGCATGTTTTCATTTATTTCGAAATAAAAATTATCATCCGTGTCATAATGTCTTGATAAAGAATATTTATGTGAAATTTAATTCCTTTTTATTCACTAAATGTGCATCTTCTGATCTTTTGACGAAATGGTATTGAAATTTTTATATATTATCATTGCATTGTGTTCAAAACCACATTAAATACATTAAAAGGCCGCGCGTCGTCAAATTAAATAGTCAGCAATGAAAGTCGGTCAATAGCAAACGAAATTATTTTTCAAAATTTTAGTAAACATTTCCTCCACAATGGAATGTAGTACAATTATAATCTAACAAACAATCTATCACGAACTCGACTTCCGCTGCTGAAGGTACCAAAACCCGCCTAAAACTAACGGCATTTCCAGAAACGTCGACCACCAGCATTCTTCTCGAACCTCCACGAATGTCTCAAGATAATGATTCGATCGTTCCGACAAGATAACAAGGAGATATATTCGTCTGATACGCTCAAACGGGTGGAGTATTTGCTGAAGTTGCATGGTATGGAGACAAGGGAGTTAATACATCAGTACCATTTGGAAAGATGGCAGGAACAACAGGCGGTTAGTGAGCCCAAAATGGGTTTGCTGACGGTACGAGCCCAGTTCATTGAGAACAACTTGAAGATAGAGATCATGAATGCGAGGAATTTGGTCGCCACGGACTCTAATGGTGGGTTGTTTGTATGTTGTGGGAATGTTTTGTAACTTTATTACCTTTTTTATTTTAGACAACATGTTATAGTAGTGGCAATTCAAAATAATGATAGTGAACCAACTTTTTTGTGGTTATTACTATGTGCATAATGCATATGTTATTACATTATTGTTTGTAATATGTATTAGTTATTGTATTTAATATGTATGTATTATTATTAGGTTCATTAATACTTGAATAGAAATAATTAATATATGTACTTTGTATACAATGAATTATATTTTATTGATTTCAGGTTTATGTGATTCGTATGTCCGTGTAGCGTTATTACCTGAAGATACGTTTGCAAATGTAGAGAAACCTAAAACTCAGACGCACAATAAGAATCTCTTCCCCTTGTATGATGAAATGTTTGTAATGTGAGTATGAAATGAAATGAATTAAGATGAAAGAATTTTATATGGTCAAATAATTGCAATGAACACGAAAAATACATTTTAACTTGTAACAATTTTTTTTAGATTTAAATAGCAACGGTTAAATCTATACTAATATTATAAAGCGGAATATTTTTTTCTTTGTTTGTTTGTTTGAACGCACTAATCTCGGGAACTACTGGTCCGATTTGAAAAATTCTTTCGTTGTTAGATAGCCCATTTATCGAGGAAGGTTATAGGCTATATATCATCACGCCTAGACCAACAGGAGTGGAGCCACGAGGGTGAAACCGCGCGGAGCAGCTAGTTTGATAATATGTATAATGTTATAAAAAAGATATGTACCTATTAAGTACAAAATTTTAATGAAAGAATTCCATCCAATGTTACTATGAAATGGCTAAAAAATATCACATTCACTACATGTATATACAGAACAGAACATCATCAAATGTAGTGTGTGTATCAATGGAAAAATAAAAAACAAATAGTAACATCATACAATTATATTCGTAACTGACAGTTTAGTCACGTATTAACCAATATTTTCCACAGCACGCTATCCCCTGAACAGCGTCGCACCCAAGACGGTCTACTCCATTTCGTGATAAAGGACAAGGACATGTTCAGTGTGAGCAACACATTCGTGGGCGAAGCGTATGTGCACTTTAGCGAAGTGCCAGATACACCTGCACCTATCAGCAGCTTGCCGCAACAACACTTGCCACTTTCCAGACCCGGGAACATTGGTAAGAATTAACAAGTAATTAATACACTATTGGTTTTTGAAACGTCGTATACAAGGAGAATTTTTAAGCTATTGCATAGATTCTATCGCGGGCGCGGGGACCGAATCTACAATTCCGTAACGAAAAACCTCACGCTCCCCACTCCGACGGGCTCGGAGGTGTGGCTTGAAGGCATAGCATGCAATAGCTTTACCGCGGCAGTCCCCGAGTGCTACACGTCTTTTATTATACTTGGGGATAAAGGTCAAATACATATTTAGTGAGAGCATTCGTTGGTATATGTGCTCTTTAGGAAAGCAACAACACTTGCCACTTTCTAGGCCAGAAATGAGTGGTATGGATAATATATTTATATTTATTGTTGATTTAAATGATTTATAAAGATGTCTAGTTGAGTATATCTTTAATGTGATGTTAGAAATGAATAGTGATCGATGTATAGTTGTGATAGGATACAAAAACCATTCGTTAATTTAGTTATTGCTATATCAAAATATACAAATGACCATTTGAAACCAAATACTTTACAATAACTTTCAAAACATACTTTCGTCGAATTTAGTATGTTGAACTTTGCGTAATTCAGATTTTTGACCCTATTTAAATTCTTAGAATATTGTTCATTTTTACATTTATTTACTTTTTATTTATTTGTCTATTTAGATGGCGATGCTATTAAAGCTCTGGAGTCAAGGCAAGGCGACAAACAAGCGAGGGACTTCGTGAAGAAACAGCGACAAAAGATGCCAAGTAAACAGTTCTTTTCATTGGGCTGAATAGATTTATACGCACAAGAAACACTGGATTTTTAGTACTGTACATAAATACAATGTTACGTAATGTAGCTTTATATGTCATTTAGTTGTGGTTGTGTAGATGCAATAATTTTGCCAATTTAGTTGTACGTAAATATTTACTATGTCGAAATTGCGTATGTATTTGTATGGAATAGTACTTTTTTGATTGTAGTGAAATTCTCAAGCAATATTTTGTGTGCTATTGTGATTAATTTGTATTATTTTCGGATAATAACCGATACTTCTTAAGTAAACATGTTTACATAAGAAAATGCTGTCAATTTTTCGAAGAGTACATAATTGTTTATTTTTTTAATTTAAGAATATTGTCTACTATCATATCATACATTAATTTGAAATAATACTTTTCATGCTAAAATTCCTATTGCGTAACGAAGGTGCTTATTCCTAAAATAAAAAAGTACTAAATGTAATGTAGTCTTAACTATTATATTATATAATATATTATATTGCAATAAAATCATGATTATATTAATTTATAAGACCATTAACATCGTGTAGCAAACACGTAGACTGACAGTTCATATTTTATAGTAACTTGTTTCCTAAATTGAAACGTTCGAACAGCATTTTTTTGTATCTGTTCACGAATCTCAGGCTAAATTGTATGCAAAAAAAAATTATTTATTTGTAATTCAAAGTGAGATTATAAGATATTATGCTATTTTGTGTCGAGTTTAGATCTCAAATTTATGAGTGTTTTTTTTTGTTGTTTTTGGTCGGTTGCATTTCTCATCAAAGAGACGATTATTTATTATTTCGACCTTAGTCTTTAATAGAATGCCGATATGTAAATGGCTAAATTTTATCGTACTGGGCTACATTATGTTATGGAAAAAAAATAATTTAAAAGTATACTTGCCAATTTTCTAGATAATAAATGAATCGAATAAGAAATATTTTAATACTTTTAGAATATGTAAAGCAATAACATTTTTAAGTATACAGAGAATGAAACAAATTAAAAAAATCAAAGTAAAGTCTGCCCAGTAAAATCAGAGTAGGTTTGAGCAATAGTTGCATGCAATGTAAAATATATCTCATTGTAATTTCGAACAAAGAGATATAACCTCCCATATTTTATAAAAAATGCTAAGATTAGTAAAGTTGTGTAGTGTGACTGGCTCTTTTTGGATGGCTAGTCCGATAAATATTGAGAAAAATTTATCTGATTATATAGTTGTTGTTCTGTGATACATAAACGTGCCTTACATAATATTTATTTGTATGAATATTTATTGTAATATATTGTCATATAACTGCGCACGTTCAGCTTTTCTATATTATTGCCAGTTGCTAAATGGAATTTTTTAAAGATTTCTTTTTATATACATCGTTTCTGTTTCTTTATTTTAATAATATATTCTGTGTCATATTTTATTTATTCGTCAATAAAGCTGTATAAATGCAAATTGGTGCTATTATTTCTTATATATCTTTGTTCCATATTATTTACCCGGATGATGCAGATTGGAAACCGTATCGTTGAATAAATTATTGGCTATTGAATAATAACAAATATTTGACATTGCCGACTTGAGCGCCGTATTAATTTCTTTTAAAGGTCATCCACCGTTTTACTGATTCCTGTTAAAAATGACAAGAGAATTTGAAAATTTTATTACCAAATCGCTGTTGGTTATGACAAAATAAATAATTCATTCCCATTCGTGCTTACATTTTTTTTGCTCTCCTTTCTCATTCACGAAATATAAGTATAAAATTATACAGGCAAATGATAACCAGTAAAAAAAACCTATTGGTCGTTTCTTAATAGATTCTTCTTTTAACTCTTTTTAATATATCTTTAGAGCTTACTTTTAATCAGGACGCATAATTTAAAGCGACGAGAAGTCTAATGATATTTAAATATTCAAAAAGAAAACGATAGAAATTGACCGTATAATTTTAAGCTTGACGATTATGGTATTTGATAATTCGATGTTTCCGAATTAAAAGCACCCAATCTCTCTAAAACTGTTTAAGATAAGAGCGTAACAAACAAATTGAACATTCAAACAACCCGTTAGTATGTACGTTATAAGAGCTATAAAGTACGGGTTGTTATGTACGTCAATATAAACTTATAGCAAATTAATTACATAAGACGCCAGGAGCTGACGAACTTTTCAAAGGTGTTATTACTTCGTGCATATAAAGCGATAATAACTGTTACGCTGCCCAGCATTTGATCTCACTCTGCATATTCGTTGTTGTACGACACGGGATTCACTATTTTAAAAGTTATATTAATATTTTTTATTGAATTATTGAAGAAGACAATTGTATGAGTAAGTATGTACCATGTAACGAGTAATATGTAGATGGATGAGACTTATTTGTAAATCATTTCAAATTTATAATACCTACGCATTGTCTAATTATAGGGATATGAATGATGACATATTATTATTATACCTACATAATATTGCAATACCGCAACGTTGTGGTAGGCCGTTAAGCTACGAGCTTATTAAATGAAGTGATAGAGCTTGTCGCTTGTGTTAATTAATTATATTTTGCTATAATCGCCTTATTTAAATTTAATAATCTCCAATTGAAAACCATAAATACCAAGAAACGTATCGCCCTGAACTTGTGAGTGACATGCATGTAAAATGTTATTAAGATGCAAATTTCTCATTAAATCTGAATGGAAACATTTCACGATTGATTAACACACAAAAGTACAGCATCAGCTTTATAAAGTAAATTTAAAAGTGGTTGCAAAAAATAACATTTCAACATCGACCTTCGTCACTCGGCCGCTTCATTCAAAATTAAAATCAAATTAATTAAAATGTCATCGAACAAAGGGCCAATTAGACGTGCCGGGCGTTGGTGGCGTGGAAACGTGGTACCAAATGTAACATCTGAGCGCACGGCGGCTCGTTTCATGTGCCCCCTCGCTTTGATCGCGCCGCGCCGACAATCCGCCTGACTACTTATCGGTTCAGATTTATTGTGAATCGGAGGCTGTGGGCCGCGGGGAATCGCACTCGGCACTACCCTACGCTACTCGTACACCGCTTACGATGCCTATTCATGCGGACTGTCACTGACAAAAGTGTTTGGCGCGTTAATTAGCCGCTTGCGGCTTTTGTCTTGTTTTCATATCGAGTACCTATAACCTTCCCTATATATTATACAATGTTTGTGAGCAAAATTTCGACTTAAAACTGTTTCTGTTTGGATTTTTATACGTGTTTCGTAAGAGTAGGTAATATGGTTCTTTATCTTAGTAGCATACCTATTCGATCTTTTTTAATGTCATGGTTTGGATTTGGATATTTTCCAATAAAAAAGCAAATAGGAAGAAAAATCCATTTTCATATTTTACGAGTTCAATTTCAGAGTTATGGTATCCTTTAAAATTAGATTGTTTTGGTTGAATATCTAATCATTTATTTGAATCTCTATAGTATGTACATGTTTTCAAATAATACAAGAATAATACCTAAATAATAAACATTCTACAACGTAATAATAGAAATACAAGAAATAAGAATACAAAACCGTAAAAAAGAAACACTATAAAATAGTGTCCAAGAGAAATAATCTTATGTAGATAAGTGTACATCTAAGCGTCACCGGGAATGACCAAAGCATTTTTTGCGGACATCAGCAACTCCGGTAGCGAGTCGATTGGAGAGCTTGTAAAAAGACTACCATTATTTCTTGCTCGGACGCAAGGTGACTAGCAATTTATTACTTGGTGCCATTGTTTGCGTATTGCTTCGTTACTTTTGTACTATTTTGGTGGTTTGTCCTATCCATTTGTGAAATGGGGTCACTGTGTTCTCTGTACTCTAAGTGCAAAGAAAAAGTATCTATTTTTTCTATTTAATTAACAAAACAAAAAGGTTAAATACTAAATCGTACTGGGCAGAAGAACATAACGTCGTTTTATTGCCTACAAGATATAAAAATATGTATAACCATAATAAAATAAATGAAGCTTACAGTGTAAGCGAAGCTTTTTGTGGCATTATTTACTATCCGTAACAATTTAATAAGCAGCGATTAAAGAACGCATAAAAAGTCTGATAAGCTTATTGTTATGGAAAATGAGTTGTATAATAGTCTTTTATATTAATCCATCAGTCCTCGGAATCACAGACACAATAGAAAATCTATTGTGTCGCGCCCCGATCGGGCCTTACGGTGGTCAATGGGTTAAATCGCTTTAAAAGGATCGTTCCGACTAACATAATGGGATTGAATAATAAGCCATAAAGATTTTGAATGTGCGTTCAATTCCGCCTTGTTTGTAAGAAGTAGCGCACATTTCTTTTAAGCGTTCTGATTTATTATACGGATAGTTAGATGTTGTATCGGGAGTCGATAAAATAAGTTTAATGAGAGCGGCTCGTATATCAGAGTCGGCATCATAAAGGTGGGTACCAACTGTCAAAGGGCTTATTGTGGCGGCTTGGCTTTATGATGGCATTTTTACAGGCAGGTACAAGCTTTGAACGCTTGCTGAGCCGCCCGCCAATTATATTCTACTTAACTGAATCCATATCATCTGTTTCGTGCGGAGGATAAATTGTAAAGAGAATTTTACTACGATCACTTTGTGACTTATAAATGTTTTTTTTATTAAATCCTATTTATTTTTGGTGTGGTTGCTCTATGACTCTATATTCTCACAGAGAGCTTTCTTACAGTTTAACGTATTGTGATAGCTTTAGTAATAGATATTTTATGCTTATCATTGTCCTGATATATTTATATCAGTAACTTAATACATATCTCTCACTTAATACACATCTTGGTTTTGAAATATTTTCAATAAAAATATATATCGGGATTCGGGTGTAGACGGAGAATGTGATGCTAGACAATCTTGTTTAAAAAGTGAATAAAAGAACGATTCTATATACTTGGAGAAGAACTCAAGTGAACAATTTTGTAAAACGTAATCTGTGTTAGACAGTTAAATTTACAAAAACGAACCTATTTCAACTCTTAACTTTGAAGAATTCTGAGAAAAGCTTGAATCAACACCAGTTATTAATTCTAAGCTAAGGGCAGTGAGGCCAGTTCTTGAAGGGAAAATATTAAAGAAGGTCACTTCACGAGGATTTAGAATTTACTTTTCCTAAAATTATCTAGATTGATGTGTTCCGTTGTTTATTTTCATGATGAAAATAGTTTAAGCACAATATATATCGTTTTAACTTTTGATATCGTACAGACTTGTATTTTAAAATTTTACTCATCAAAGTTAATCTCAATGGAGATTGTACCCAGGAATCCAAATGTAATTTTAACGAGCTAGCAACTAGAAAAAATATGCGTGCATCATTTTTTTTTTTTTTAAATACAGGCTTGGAATTTGTTAATGTAGAGCCTCCAGTTAATGAGACACTGTTAGTGTGATTACTTCTTTTTGTGAGATTTAAATGTAATAACAATTATTATTGCATATATCAGGGGCTTAACATTAAACTATGGCATTTTTTTCCTAACTGATTTACGCAATTAATTATATTGTGCGTAATAAACCGTTTATTATTAAATTTCTTTTAACTCATAACTATTATGGAAACCGTTTTTATGAAGCAATTAATTTATAAGCTATGGTAAGTATGTTCATATTTTTATAAGTGCCCATTAGATTAAAAAATATAAAAAATAATGAACGGTCAGGTACGCACCTGTTGTCGGAACGTTCGCAAAAAAGTAATAAAACTAAATAAGGTGCAAAATTATGTTCGGGAGATACACGTGTGTACATAGCGCAGCTAATTCGTGAGAGGGCGGAACAGTCCTTAGCCGTTAGTGATGTGCTGTGCTGACATATCGATATCGGTACCTACTTTTCGTGAATTGTATCGATGGATAAACTTTGGCATGTCCATGAACAAAGAGTTATTTTTTAATTTTATTCCGAATAAGCTTTGCAAATCTTGTTGACTGAATTCAAGAACATCTGATTTTTTATTTAAAATTTGTAGGAGTTTCTAGTTATCAGGATAATAATATAGGATCAAAGGAGTCTAAACTTTTAAAATATTTGCTAATGATACTGGTGACAGCGGCGGCCTTACCCATTGCGAGGCTCCGGGCGGCAGGCCCTTTGCGAGGCCCTTTGCTCTTTGTGAAATGTATGTGATGCGAAAGTAGGTCTGGTTGTTTGGTTTAAGTATTTGTCATATTTGAGGAGAAATGATAAAGTTATACAAATGAATAAAATTTGAGTTTTATAATATTTATACAGGGTGTCCCAAAAAGTAGTGATGAACGGAAGCTGGGAGGTAGAGGACCTAGAGGGCTATCCGAATCATCCCCATGTATGTTATGCGATTTTTCGTATTTTCGGAGTTATGACATTTTTTTCAATTTTTCATCTATCGCTGAGTACGATGAGATTTTTATTTATGGTGACGTGAATTATTGCGCTAGATGCTTGATTTTTTATGTGTGCTAAGCTGAAAGAGAGGCCAATTCAGTATGGTAACATTTACTATCGTTAGATCTTCGAATGGAATAAAAAAAGAATTAAATGCCAAGAAATATGAAATTACCCAGTATGTTCACAACTTCAAGGGCCCATAAAAAATTAAGTCACATAAAAAAAGTTTTCCATTTGGCTTTTAAAAACTTGCTCTATCTATCAGGTAGCAACCCTAAAAATTTCATTTTATTATTCAGAAGGCTTCAATCGAAAATTGAAATCTAAATATGGTAAGTGCAAAAATTTTATTAACATGGTGATCATTAAAACCAATAAATAGGTGCTTAATTACTTACCAGATTTTTTTTAAATAATCCCGCTGTTGCTCAATGCAAGTGCGACATCACCGTAAAAAGTTGTCTTTTAAATGTCTGAATGCCCTTTTATCATTTTTATTATTTCCGGGTTATTTCTTCCAAATTGTGGCATTCTCTCAAGTAGCCGAGGTCTTTTTGGTATCCCCATTGATACAAATCAATGGGGTTTAGGTTGAGGGACCGTGGAGGCCAGGCTTTAAGGCAGGCGTCACCGGCGCATGCGCAGGCTGCAACGACCAATCCATCTTTCAAGATATCTTTGCCCTTTAGCCTGGCCTCCACGGTCCCCGGACATAAACCCTATTGATTTTTTTCCGTGGGGATACTACAAAGACGAGAGACTGCCACAATTTGGACGAAATAACCCGGAAATTCATAGTAGCAGAAGAAACCATTAGAAACGATAAAAGGGCATTCAGACATTTAAAAGACAACTTTTTACGGTGATGTCGCACTTGCACTGAGCAACAGCGGCGTCATTTTAAAAATTTCTGGTAATTAAACACCTTTTTATTGGTTTTAATTTGTTTTTATTAATCATCATGTTAATTCAATTTTTTCACTTACCAAATTTAGATTTCAATTTTTCGATTGAAGCCTTCTGAATAATAAAATTAAATTTTCAGGGTAGCTACCTGATAGATAGAGCAAGTTTTTAAAAGCCAAACGGAAAACTTTTTTATGTGATTTTATTTTTTTACGGGCCCTTGAAGTGGTGAACATACTGGGTAATTTTATCTTTCTTGGAATTTTTTTTTTTTTATTCCATTCAAAGATCTAACGATAGTAAATGTTGCCATACTGAATTGACCTATCTTTCAGCTTAGCACACAAAAATCAAGCATCCTTCGCAATAATTGACGTCACCATAAATAAAAATCTCATCGTACTCAGCGATAGATGAAAAATTGAAAAAAATGTCATAACTCCGAAAATACGAAAAATCGCATAACATACATGGGGGTGATTCGGATAGCCCTCTAGGTCCTCTACCTCCTAGCTTCAGTATATCACTACTTTTTGGGACACCCTGTATGTATAAATATACATAGAAAGATTTACCAAATTAACAAATACAGAGATGATAAATTTTAAAATTGATGTTTGCGGCTTTTCCTAAGGCTAAAATCTTTAATTAAAGCACAATAATCCAACGAATGAGCTACGTCACTTTCGATTGAAAGAATAGTAAGGGCTGAAAGCCGATCTTGTGTCATCGAATTCCTCAAATATGTTTTAATAATTTTAAGCCTCGAAAAACTCCTTTCAGCAGACGCAACTGTCACAGGTGTGGTGGCAATAATTCTCAGGGCTATTTCGATAGTGGGGTAAACTTCAGTTAATTTGTTTTCTATTATGTATTTCAGCACCGAGATAATATCGTCGTTTCCTTCATACACACGCATGAACATACTCAGTACACGCACACATTTTCATTTTTTTAAATTTGCTTGGGTGGTTGCTTGTTGCGCGAGGCCCCTGCAAGAGCGAGGCCCCGGGCGATTGCCCCGTTCGCCACCCCCTAAGGCCGCCTCTGACTGGTGATCTGTGAATATATTTATCGATGATGTTTTAGACAACCCAACAGCTTAGACAACCCCAATCTTTATGTAGAAATGAATACGTTTTAGAATACTCCATGTTTCTATTATTGATACACGCTTTCTTATTAAGTATATAAGGTGCTTTGAAATTGAGTATGTAAAATAATTAAACAGTTACAAAAATTTAAAAAATTCTTTAAAAGTTTACAGTTGAGGGAAAGCTCATCAGTCGATATTGTAAGCAGTGAGCGCTACATCACTACGGGGCGCATTACCGCACCGTTTCGGCGCACGGAGGCTGTTGACAGGTGGGGGGTGCTGGGGTTGCGCGGGGAGGGGCGAGCCGGCGCGGCGCCCGCGCAGCTCGCGTGGCCCTCTCGCCTGAGTCACGCGCGCTCCGTAATGCTTGCATAATAATAATGACGGATGCCGATCGCGCGGCGGCCCCTTTGATCTACGGAGCGTTTGATCTCGCCGCCGACTGGTCCCGCCGCCCCTGCCGCATAAACGAGCCCGCCTGTTACCTTTATTCGGTCCGACGCCGCGTATGGAGCCGGCCCTTCGCCCTCGTTCTAAATAGAGGCTTTTGTAAACGGGGAGCTACCGTGAGCGCGCCGTGGCAGTGGTGTTTGCGCGGTCAGTATGGGGTGCGGTCGCCGCGGGCGCTCGCCGCGCTTCTCGAACCGTTCTTAGTGATGTTTCCGCGCCCTCAAGGTCGGTGCTGCCGGTGCTGGCTGACATGGACCCTATGTGTACGTTCATTATTTATTTTGTGCAATTTTACAGCGAACTTCAGTGATCGTTCTGAGATTGTGTTGTTTGTTTTGATATTAATGTTGTGTTCAGTCGATCCAGTGCCGAGCTTGGCGAGTGTATTGAAGTTTAATAACAACATGACGTAGTTTAGATTTTCAGTAAATATGTATATTGTATATAGTTGCTAAATGTAGAGTTGCCGCGAAGTGGAATTACATAAATGTTTATTTATTTAACTAGGTACATGGCACGTGTTGTTTAAATGTGATTGTTTGTTTTTATTGATAAAGTTTAAAAATTTAGTAGGTTCTATTTTTATTCTAATCTCGATAACTTACTTTCAAAATGTGGAAAAAGTAATTGCTTGATACCGGAGAGTTGCTTGAATTGTTGAATGCTCTAATATAGAGTTTTTTCAATAAAAACATAAACTTAGATTGGTATTACTTTTGTAAGCTTGTTCTATAAATTGGATTTATTTTGTCATTTTTGTATTAAAAGCATATTAACATAACTTACTATTAATGTTAAGTTGAAGGAAATTATACTTTATAATAATCTACATTTTTTAAAATTATAAATTTAGATGCCTTTAAAAATGAACTGGTTTTTACATTAAAAAATGGCTCTACTCGCTCTACATTGTGTAGAAACTTGACACTTAGGCCTATTTTAACTTAAACTTACTTTTACAAGTTTTTAAAAATATGTAAAACGATATGAGTAGAATGTTTTGTATTAAATTTCTTAAACAAACACTTTAATTAAGCGTATATTTACGGTAGGTAATATTAGGTATTGCTTTAAAAGTATCAATATTTTGTTTTAGTGTTTTTCAACTTCCTATTATTCGAATTAAATATTAATAGCCCGGTTTACACGCACACTCTTTACCGCGTGATTGAGTGCGCGGGATTGAACGCGGGAAAGCACGCGCGCTGAGGAAAGAGGAAAGATTGTGCGTGTAAACGATAATCACGCGCGATTGAACGAAGAAAAGCATGGCGCGTTGGAGTGTGTGCGGAGTGGACGCGCAATCTCGTTCTCTCTGTCATCGTTTAAATGCTCGCTCTTTCCCGCGTGAAAGCCGAATCGCGCGCGAAAGAGCGTGCGTGTAAACCGGGCTAATTAGGTATTCTATCAACAATCAAAATGTTGTTATAATTTTATCTTTGAAAGGGTCATTTACTTACTACGTAATATAAAATATAAGAAATAAGCTCTATTTAACCGACTTCAAAAAAGGAGTTTATCAATTCGGCCGATATATTTTTTTGTTAAATATTTTTATTTTATACCGACGTTATGAAAAAGATATAAAAAAATTATATTAAAAATTAAAATCATTCAACTACTTAGTATAGGGTGTATAGACACTCTAATTCTTTCTTCTAATAAACAGGTAATTAAAATAGTCTTTCCTAGCGTTTATGCGAGGAATGCCGCGCGGGCACAACTAGTTACATTCACAACTCTACAGTATAGTACTTAACACAATATTATATTGGTATTAATTCATGGAAATAATGTTGATTGTATAGTACCGTGCACGTTTTTAACTTTATGTTTTATTTCTATTAGCATTTTACAATAAATATAATTTATTGTCGTGCGTACAAGAAGCGATGAATAATTATGCAGATAATATATTCAAAGACAATGGCGACGTTGTGTCGGTAAACTAATAGGAAATATCTTTTAATTTTAACAAAATATTTGCAGACAAAACATTATAGATACGAAAATATACAATATATTTTTAAATTATCTTTAAATAAATCTTTATCTCTTGCTACTACTGCTACTGTAGACGGCTTAGTCCATGTAGGTATGAGGCTACAACTTTTTTCATGAAATCTGCGTTTTATTTCATACATTCTATTTTTATTCAATTAAAATACGGAAAGTTCGATTGAGTGTTATAGCTAATTTAATAATAATTAGCCTTTAAAATTTTGTTATGAAAAGTGGAAATCTACATGAAGTAAACTAAACAGTTTAAAAATAATGCATCGATTTACAGATGTGGCATTGAACAGATGCATACTTCACAAAAAAGGATTTGAATTGTTTTGATCATTTTGTTAGTTTATTATAATTAGTAATTGGCTTTTAATTTTCGTTGTCTATAGGGATTCTATGGTACTATTTTATGGTTTAGTATTGACTATGGTATATGCGATGTTCATGGTCATGTATGAGGAGCGATTTTAAAAATAATCAAGATGTTGACGCTATTGTAGAGCAAGGATTGTAAGATATAGAAGTAGTAACTGACCTAACCCGGAAAACCAATTGTAGGTCAGAAAATGAGAAGGTATTCGATTGCTCGTGTTATTGAGGAAATTTGAATTGTTTGTATAGATACCTATATTTTGATTGTAGTTTTATATTTGCATATTTTTAACTGTACCTAATAATTATTAAATAACTGGACTATTTCTTTACATTAAATATTTTAAAGAGAATAACTAAATGCATTAATATGGATTTTTTTTAAAGGCTACATTATACTTCAAATGTGAGTTAAGTGTCTGTGGTTTCTAAATATGTAGTGCTTTTGCTAAAATATATATATATAGTTATGATATATGCATCGAAAGTCATACTATCGTCGTAGGTGAGCCTCTACCTCGAAGAGCCACGCAAAAATTATGTAGTCCACATGGAAAGCTAGTCTAGAATAAAATTAGTATTAGTATATAAGGTACCTTATTTTTGAGACTCATTATTAAAAATGTCACTGTATCTTGAGAGCATAATCTAAATAAAGGAGATCCGTATCTAAATCCTTAGCCTTTTTTATTTTTAAATTCCCCTTAGGAATACGAAATCAGACTTGTAAATAGGTAAAGTAAATACCTAGTTAGAATTCAAGAGGTTTTCAAGTACAAATGATTTGGTTTGCGCCTTTAGTTAAAAAAAAGATTTCAGCGTGAAAAAAGCGTCCATAACATTATCAGTTGATTTTATAAATATAGTACAGCCTATTCAATTCATGTTTAATTCAAATACAAATAACTAAATCATGAAGGTTTGTTATTGCTGCATTAAATTAAGTAATTCAAATAGACTAGTTAGTAATAAATTTTACTGTAATCCCTTGTAATTAGCAGTGCAGAGTTGTTTATGGCGGTCATGCATCATACATGAGCTTTCTTTAATGTGGTTACAACAGGCAGAATACACGTGAAATATGTATCATCTCATTTACGTTCCAAATCTACAATAAATTATTTTAATTATTTGCTGATTCTATTTCTGTTAATTAAAATACTTAAATTCGATTCGATTAACATGAAAATCTTTCTACAACTCGAATATTTACAAAACCATATTGATCAATATTGAGTGACATATATGTATTTTTAATTTTATCCAGATACATAATACATCAAAGAATACTTCCAGTTATTTTTGACGAGAAAAATTGAAGTTGATTTTGCTCTTATTTGTTTTAAACAGTTACTTATTTGACTTTTTGTTGCTAATGAAACATTATTATAGTTTCCAAGTAGATAGATGTAGCTTTAAAACTACTTATAACATAATTTATACTTAATCACTTGCAATGTATCTGCAATAATAATTTCGTTCTATACTTGTTTATTATTTATTCAAGATATGGTAATTTCCGTCGACTTCTCTTATTTGCTGGTTCATAAAGGATAATAACAAACAAAATAATATATGCACACTCAAAGTAAACCAATTTCGCGATTCCCGAAGTTATTTAAATAGATCTACAAAGCGTTTGAAGACATCATACAGAGACAAACTAATGGTCGTTGTTTCGTAGAACTTCATTTCATTATTCTTGTTACCAAACCAACTACATATCGTATGAAGAAGACAACTTTGATATAACCCAAGAGTTATCTATATAAAGCTGAAGACTTAGTTCGTCTAAAATTGAGAAATTCTTTTCGTGTAGCTCCTTTTATCGTGAAAAGCTATATAGGTACAGTGTGCAATGTCCATGCTAGGACTTATAGGTGCGAAGTAATGAAAAATATTGCAGAAATGGGAAAAAATATAGAAAATATTTCTATTGAGAGAGATGTATTTACATGATGCATCGCTTATCTAGTAACTATTCAATTGTATTGCATATAAACAGAACATGGGCAAACACGTCATAATATATGTTGATACAAACATGTTAAATTTAAAATCTAAATTGTCGTTTCAATTTATTAACGAATGTACGTTGAATTTATGACGTTAACTTCACATCAGTCGTTTTGCACGTGCTTTATGCTAACAAAATAACTATTAGACTGGGGTAGAAGCCTTTGAAAATAATGAAAAGATAAAAAAAATCGCAGTCGGATGAAACCCATTAGAAAAGGAGGGGAATATGATGAAAATAAAAGGAAAAATAAATTACGGTCAATCCGAGTTCGGGAAGTGGGAGGGGGGAGCTTTTAAGAGAAAAAAATGGTTTCTCCTGATTTCCGACAAAACTACAAGTCCTATAGAAAAAAGTTCAATGGCAAAGTTGTAGGTAATTAAAAGTTCTACAACTTTTGTATTCACAATTTTTTCACATAACCTAAAAATTTAGGTGAAAAATTCAAAAAACCAAGTTTTTGGTCTTTTATTTCTATCTACTTCAAAATTTATTTTTTTTCTACGAAATTTGGTGGAAACTTACTTTATTATGTTCCAAATACACTGTAATTTATTTGTTTGAAAATATTTATTTTTTCGCCTTATTTTGAATTAATACCAAAAAAACAACCTAATTTTCAATCGAAAAGTCACCCGTCAAAATATCAGCTTTTTTCAAAAACTTGGGGTGCCGTTTATTCATTGAAATCTCTACTTACATATGGTGTAAAAAAAATAAACAGCACCATAGTAAATGTTCTCAGGAAATGCATACAAAAAGTGTGATAATGAGCTTTTACTAAATCAGGCACACTTCTTGAACTCTATATCTTCTCTTGTATCGGCTTTTCGGTAATATTTCAAAAGAAAAATAATTATCTGTTCTAAGTTTAATATTTTACAGCATATTCAAAAGCAAAATGATGTCGATAAAAACATTTCAGGTAGTTCGAGAAGTGTGCCTGATTTAGTAAAAGCTAATTTTCAGACTGTTTGTATGCATTTCCTGAGAACATTTACTATGGTGGTGTTTATTTTTTTTACACCATATGAAAGTAGAGATTTCAATGAATAAAAGGCACCCCAAGTTTTTGAAAAAAGCTGATATTTTGACGGGTGACTTTTCGATTGAAAATTAGGTTGTTTTTTTGGTATTAATTCAAAATAAGGCGAAAAAATAAATATTTTCAATCAAATAAATTACAGTGTATTTGGGACATAATAAAGTAAGTTTCCACCAAATTTCGTAGAAAAAAAATAAATTTTGAAGTAGATAAAAATAAAAGACCAAAAGCTTGGTTTTTTGAATTTTTCACCTAAATTTTGAGGTTATGTGAAAAAATTGTGAATACAAAAGTTGTAGAACTTTTAATTACCTACAACTTTGCCATTGAACTTTTTTCTATAGGACTTGTAGTTTTGTCGGAAATCGAGAGAAACCATTTTTTTCTCTTAAAAGCTCCCTCCTCCCGCTTCCCGAACTCGGATTGACCGTAATTTATTTTTCCTTACATTTTTATCATATTCCCCTCCTTTTCTAATGGGTTTCATCCGACTGCGATTTTTTTTTATTTCAAAAATTATCTACTCTAGTCTATATGTATTTATTTGAAAGCAAAATGTGTAAAAGATGTGGAATTTTTCTATAAATGTTACTCGCAATGGGGTCACTATAATCATCATCATCATCAATACATATAATAAAATTCTAGAAAAGTGGTGTCTGTACAATGAAAATATGTAAAAAAAAATTAGCAGGGGTTATTACTAAATCGATCCCAAACCCAAAACTGTCGTTAAAATTTTTTTTGTCTGTTTGTCTGTTTGTCCGTTTGTCCGTTTGTCTGTTTGTCTGTATGTTTGAACACGCTAATCTCAGAAACGGCTTATCCGATTTAAATGCGGTTTTCACTAATATATTGTGGTAATCTTCATTTAACTTTTAGTGTTTATTTCATGTCAATCGGTTTATAAATAAAAAAGTTATGACCATTTAAGTATTCACGGCGAACATTTGCTAAGGCATTCTATGGTACACTATTACACAATGTACGATAAAACGTAAGTTATCTGTTATACGCTACAGTTTTTTATTTCTATAAAATGTCCAGGTGATCATATCGAAAGTCCCCAAGGGTGGGGGTGGGGGGGTAAGCTGAGGTAGTAGGGGGGGAGGGGTCAAATTAAAATTATGCTTATTTTTAGGTAAATTTTATACATAAAATGTCCTTTAAATTATGTCGTATTATAATATTTTTAACCCCCGACGCAAAAAGATGGGTGATAAGTGTTTGACCGCTATGTGTGTCTGTGTGTGTATCTGTTTGTGCCACCGTAGCTCGCTAGCAGGTAATTAGATGCGGTTTTTTTGTTAGGCAGCATATTTTCCGACGCTGGTTCTTAGATAAACTGTATCAAAATAGGTTAATCAATTTATTATACCTAGGTATACATATAGAGGTAAAAGTAGGAATGAAAATAACTAAAGTTATCGAATATACTTTAGTGATTAGGCAGCATATTTTCCGACGCTGGTTCTTAGATAAACTGTATCAAAATAGGTTAATCCATTTATTATACCTAGGTATACATATAGAGGTAAAAGTAGGAATGAAAATAACTAAAGTTATCGAATATACTTTAGTGATATATTAAATGAAAGTGAACGACCTATCAGTAACAATAAGTCAAATTTTATCAAAATCGGTTCATCCATTTATTTGATAAACGGTATAAAAGTTGTAGGTAACAAAAAAATTAATTTTGACTCAAGTGACATATGAAATGAAAGGGCATGACGTGTAAAGTATAATTGGATATATTTAATCAAAATCGGTTCATCCATTTACTATACCTATATATGGGTAAAAGTTGGAATGAAAGAAACGATTGTTGTCAAGTATACCTAAGTGACATATCAAATGAAAGTGCATAACGGGTGAAGTACAGTTATAGTTCTATTTTTATCCAAATCGGTTTTTCCATTTATTAGATTACAGCATAGATTACAGCGGTGATCAGATTACAAAAGTGGGAATGAACAATAATCGAATGTGGTCAAATAATATCTCAAGCGGCATATCAAAATATGAAAGATCAACGTGTAAATTACAATTAGTAATGTTTTATCGAAATCGGTTCATCCGTTTATTACACTTTAGGGGTGACAGTGGTTAGATTAATAAACCAAATGGAGCATCAAACGACAGGATATGTCGTATACATATAGGTACAATTAGATAATATGGTTTACATCAAAATCGGTTCTGCCATTTACTAGGGATGGAAGGAGTTTGAAAGTCTGTGAAAGAAGAGGGGGATATGGGAGCGAGAGGATAGCCACACCCTGGAAATTTTGAATTCTACTCAAAGCCACATAGGCCTGGCGCGGGCGCGGCGCTTGGCAATTACCACTTCTTTTGCCACTGTGGTCCATTACAATTTGTGCACGGTTACGGCCCAACTTAAAAGATGTCAAGGAGCAACAAACTTATATTATATAGATATCAATATTATGTAGGAATGTATTATGGAGGTAAAGGTAGGTCTCGCTCACTTGAAAATATTACATGAAAATAAGAAACCGAAGTTTAAAAATTAAAAAAAAACCCAACGCAATGAAGGAAAAGGAATAAATAATTTTACAAACTTCCCGACGATCTTTAAAATTATGATAATATGATAATGATAGTACCTATGGCAGCCCCGACGACTTTGTTTTTTTTTATTTTTATAAATATTTAAAATGGTATTTATTTTCTATGGTATTTATATGTTCTTCGTTGCGTTGGGTTTTTGAAGTGAAAACTTCTTTATCGGCGTTGGGTATAAAATCTTAAACTCGCGTCAGGACACGTGGCCTGATCGAAAAAGCGTAAAGTGCGTCACACACGGTGAAGATACTATAATATTTTATCAGTATCTTAAGGTATCCGGTATCAGCGTTCTGACCATCATTTTTCTTTTTGTCATTGCGTACCTACTAAGACCCCTGTAGAACCGCCATCCTGTTACAAATGACCCACAAAATTTCGGGTCATTTGTATCAGGATGGCGGTTCTACAAAATATCAAACATGCTGAACGTTAATAATCAAGTTTTCACTTCTGCCGGCACTCCCGGAATGCAACCCGTCTTTTTTTTTTAATTTAATTTTTATTGCACAGTCTAAACGGTTTAGTTACTACAGGCGCGAGACAGGAAAGATGAGCGCTGAGACAAACGTCAAAACGCAAAGGAATCCGCTACGATACTAATTGTCATAAGCGTATGATGTGTTTTGCACAATTTTATTAAATTGCGACTGGATGAAAATTTTGTTCGTGATCGTCGTCGTCGTTGGTAGGGTGAACAAATCTTTAGCAAAACATCATCAGTACGCTTATGTCAATTAGTAGATATCGATAGCGGATTCTATTCCTTTGCGTTTTGACGTTTGTCTCGGCACTCATTTGCTGCACAATATATGTATTGTCAAAAACATCCATACAAGGAAGGAAGGAAAATAAATTTGCTCCTTTCCCTCCTGGTGCCTAAAAAATAATATGACATAATTTAAAATAAATTTTACGTAGAAAATTAATTAGGCATTTATTTTTTTAGCTCAGTTTAGTAATAAATTTTACTAAAAGTTTTTTTAATTATTTATGGTAGTACGTGTTTATTCAATAAAAGTTAAGTAGTAACTACTATGCAGTCACTATTCCACGCGGACGAAGTCGCGGGCACAGCTAGTATCAAATAACTTATGAGTTGTTTCTTACGCTTCATAGTCATAAGTCAATGGAAATTTAAGTGCCTATTTTCTATACAATTATCTTTTATGTCCTATTATTAAATTAAATGTTATTGCTTGTGTAATTACAGGTGCTGTTGTACGCTCCAAGTGACAGCGTCGCTCCACCGGATAGCTTGAGATTAGTTTGGCTCACTAATTCCTCTCTAACGTGCAATGATGGATCGCCAGCGGGGTATGTATCCCTTATGTTCTCTAACGTTTCTTTTGCATTTTTTAACAACTGTAGAAGTAATTAAAACGAAACTTTATACAGTAAAGTTAACGGTATTAAAAATACTTAAACGAGATTTTCTATTTTGCTTTTTTTTAAATGCCTGCCTGTAATGTGTATGTTTAAAAGATCTTTAAACATTTCGTATTTTAAGAATTCTAGATTTTTAATGAGCATGAAAGTTAATTTAAAAATGTGTTTTGTTTCCAGCTATTATATACGGCGTGGCACAAACAGTCATCACTGGGTGGTGTACTTGGAAGGTGGAGGATATTGTTGGGACAAGAAGTCATGTGCAGCGCGTTGGAGACGTAGACCTGGGCTCATGTCTTCGACGCGATGGCCTCGAGCTCGCCGAGCCCCGGCTATACTGTCAATGGACCCAGAAGCAAACCCGTTATGGCATAACTCAAACCACGTGTTGTTACCCTACTGCTCAAGCGACATGTGGGCTGGAACCAGGATAAAAACGAAGAACGACTCATTCGCATTCACGGGACGTTTAATAGTTAAAGATGTCCTTAATGAACTGTTGCAATTTGGTTTACGTGGTCGACTTTTACTAGTCGGTTCGAGTGCTGGGGCAGCGGGAGTTATGTTCCATGCAGACGCTACTCGAAGAAGTCTTAGGACACATGGTGTACGTGTGGCGGCTATCGCCGATTCTGGGTGGTTTCTCGATAGGCCACCGAGAGCGAGACGGTCATTTTCCGTAGATGCAATAGCAAGACTTGGACATACTTTATGGCAAGGATCACCGCCATCGTCTTGTGTACGACAACACAGAGATAAACCGTGGCTCTGCTATTTTGGGTATCGCCTCTATCCACACATAAGGACACCGTTGTTTGTATTTCAGTATTTATTTGATTCAGCGCAACTAACAGCGGAAGGTGTACGAGCCCCGCGCACAAGAGCGCAATGGGATGCCGTACATGAGACGGGGACTGCTCTCCGTGCCAGCCTTAAAGGCGTGCGAGCAACATTTGCTCCTGCGTGCATTGCGCACGGTGCTTTAGCGAGACCCGAGTGGCTGGCTATTAACGTGTCCGGTATTTCCCTTCCAAAAGCGATTAGTTGTTGGGAACGTCGCTTGAGTAGTAGAAATAGAGGTGAAAGGACCAGATGTGCACCGCGCAGGCTCATCGAAAGATGCTCGTGGCCGCAGTGTAACGGCTCCTGTCCACGTTTGCGCGACCCGCGGACGGGCGAAGAAGTAGCATTAGCTGCTCTACTTCAAAGCTTCGGGCTAGATGTGAATGGAGCTGCGGCAGCCATGGGCTTAGACGCTCGAGCTTTATCAAGAATGAGTCGAGCTGAACTTTTGCCCTTATTGGCACCACATACGTGATATTTAATAGACTGTTTATGTGCATTTAGCACGAAGAATCTACCTCGTTTTTGTTGCAAGTACAATTATTATTAATGTTAGTTATTATTTATTGTAATGAGATGCTGCAGTATTTATATAAGTAAAGTGTAATAATTTATATTTGTTTTTATTAACCCAACCAAATAATACTATAAACCCAAGGATATAAAATTAAAGAGTTAGCTGTGGTAAATATTTATTTACATTAAATATAATTCTCCTTACGTAAAGGGAATGTAGACTAGCATATGATTCCTACTACAAATAAGTTAAATTATCTCACTATTTCACACTGACCCTATGGTAATGGCAGTGACTCGATCTGTCAGCGGATATCTTCGATTAGTAACGATTTATACCAATTGACCCCGTAAACTGGGGGTTTTAAACTGATACCGAGTTTGTGGCGCAATCGGAAGCCAAGGGGAGCGATATATCAATGCTTTGGTGTGTGTGTATTTAAAATCTAAGAAAAGTCCACCATGCCGCAACCTGTCGTGACGTCATAATTTGTTGGAACGCTCTACGCTTATCTGTATCGACAAATCGATCACATCATTGGCCAGGAAGAAGTCCGTAGATACGATGTTGGCTTGATGCCTCCAGAGAGTTGCGAGTCGATGGGTAATATTTCTATTAACTGCGTCTGCATTTTCACGTAAGGACCCTCTCAAGAAGAGGATGTCAAGTACAGTGGGTGTGGTTTGAGCCATCGCGGAGAACATTGGAGAACGGGCTGATGGCTGTGGAGAGGTACCTATTGCGCGATCTAAGTACTTCAAAAGTTCTGTGGGACTGTTTGTATTAGCCCACAAGTGAGGTAGAATTGGCCACAACCAGTTATTTTCTGAAACAAATTAAAAACAAACTTAATTAAGTATTTTTTACTATGAATTTTGTTCGGCACAAGTGTTTCTCGGAAACCAAATACAATCTCGATCAAACTTGGTAATTAATCGAAGTTTTAATGAAGAAAATGAGAAGTTTCGTTTTAATTAAGGTAATATATATATCAGACCCACGGTATCTTAACTGTTGACCGTATAAATCCTGATAAAATGGAAAGAATTTGTCAAGAAGGCAGGGAATGACCGACATAATGTATTATCCCTATTTTCTACAAGCGATGTACTTAATCACTACTACATAATATGTCTCGAGGTCAAGCTTCTCGCCACAGACTACCCTTGACCTGAGATAGTCCGTATACGCTATATTTGTATCAATAATGAATAGAATTGCTTTAAGATATTGTTTATTAGATTTTAAAGTGAAACTTTTATTACATCGTCTCAAACTTTTTGGTCTGTGTAGCGCATGTCGCATGTATCGCGGCTGCCGAGTAGGTATACCTACTCGGCAGCCGACCGTCACGCGACATGCGCTACACAAAGCAGTGTTCGGAACCGTTCGAACAGTTTCACTTTTACCGTGGTTTCATAAAACCACACAACATTTTTTTTTGTAATTTTAGAAGAAAAAGAGGTAAAATGAGTTAAAATATTATGTGAATAATAAAACGCAATTAAGGGTCGCCTACCAAATATGAATAGCAATTATGTGAACAGATTTTTTGGCTTATAATATTATTTCATAAAGAGCCGGCTCGGAAACTAATAACAGCGTCTCATGGATTTTCTTCATAAGTTTTATGATAATCGGATATTACCTACCAATAGTTTTTTTTCAATAGATACTAAATTAATAAATCAAATGAATAAATAAAATCATGTAAACCGTTGTGGGTAATAAACCGTGGATTATCAAATCTCTGTCTAAAATATTGCTATATGTAATAACTAATAACTATTGGTATATTATGAAAATAGCTATAAACTTACCTGCTACAATAGTATTATCTACATAGCTGAAGATTAAACGCTTATCGTTATCAATAAGAGTTTGCAATGTGGGGCCCCGCGTACCGACCCCAGTATGGTACTGAGTCGCCGTAGCGATGTGGGGCCCCAACTCTCTATGCATTAGTTCGAGCAAACCCGCGTGAACGGATCTTATTGGAACCCCATTCGGGTCGTAGAAACCCACTGGGAAATGATGAGCGTCTAGGAACACTACCTGAAATATTTTATGATGTAAAATGAATATTGTCATGAAAGCATGTATCGATATTTTTGCTTCATAGGTTATTTACGACATTGTTGTATTGTTAGCTTAAGATACTGTTAACTAAATTTGATGAAACTTTTAAAATTAAAATTTGAATGATTAACTAAATTAATAATTAACGAAAATTATAAGGTTAAAATTCGGAGAAAACTATAAATAAAATAGGTAGGTACTTAAAAGTATAATGTTAAAAGCTATTAAAAATATCTCTACATTATTTATTTTCTTATATTGAAAACGAAATAATCGGGGTATAATTACGAATTGGCTTACCTCTTTTGTTAAGTCTAAGAAGGCTTTTATTTCTCGTAAGAGAGGTAAAAGTGGACGGACTCGAATTAAGTTATGGTTGAGCCAGTACCTGTAAATTAAAAAAAAATATATTATTAAATGTTAAATATTGATTCGAAATATTAATTATCAATTTAAATTTATAGGAAAATAGTTCCTAATATTATTTTGGTTGGCTTTATCACCTGTTTATTAGCAGAACAATAAATTATTATTAAGTCAGTGTACATGCAGTGTACTAATTGGATGTTATGAAACTATATCCATCGCTTTATCATAATTAATAATAGTGTCTAATATCGTAATAAGTAATCTACGTAGTTATATTTTTCAGCGAATAGTTAAGTGAATTACATACCTATCTATATAATTCCGCTTGTGTAACGTAAACGTAATAATATTAAATTTCTATTGTAATAAAATTATTATATAGTTGATAATATGAAATACCTGTATATAGGTAATCAAGAATTCTTCTACAGTTGTGGAAAACTGTTCGACGTAAAATTTAATCAGATTTTAGTGTATCATTTATATTGTACCTACTGTTAATCCTTTGAAAACGACTTATGAGATCCCCAAAACTAGATAGAGCTAATAATTAGTAGCGATAAGTTCTTAATCGTTTATTAATCCCAAATAATTACCAGTTATTAAAAATAACATCAACATTGTCGATTGAGAGATATTGAACAAATAATAATTGTCTCTGATATTTTTGATAAATAAATAATAAATGTTGTTGTTGGTTTGTTACATACCCCATGTATTTACCCCATTTTACCCCATTACGTTAAACACATCTATTAGGTACTTTATTAGTCAAAAGGTATAAAATATGTTGTATAGATACAATATTTTTGCATTGTTTATTGATATATTGTGTTTCTGTTATTCGTTTCACCTAGGCGCTGTTGCTCGTTATGAAATTTTATTAAATTTAACACATAATTTGAATCTCTATATTGACGAAACTAGCAAGACTGAATTTCTCATACCATTAACACCTAAGGATACACACATAAGGATACGTATAATTAAAACTGGATAGAACTCGTTGAAACTTAAGAATGACCTAGATGACAATAGACAACAATGAGTGAGATTGATCTAAATTAATATTTTCAATCCTTCCTCTAAAATTATAAATCAATAGACGAAATTAAGCGCAAGTCCAATTAATATTATGTTAATCTTTTTTATATAAACAATGATATTGTGTTCCTCTAAATATGCCGGGCGAAGCGAAGCGTGACCACCGCCTGACCGCGATTCGTGTAATATCGGTTCGCGAGTTTCGAATATGACTATTGCATAATGAGATACACTTTTCACACTTCATTGTTTTAACGCAAATTGAATATTAAAATGTCGTAATTTTAAGCGGTGGTTTTGGTCATTTATCTGAGTTAACCTTCTCAGTTCTAAAAGATTATTTGTCTGAAAGGTGTGTTTTTTTTTTCATTGTGAAATGGTGACCGAAATTACTTCGGCTTGAACCATAGCTTGAACTGATTTTGTTCAGATAAGGACATACAAATTAATGTATATTATTAAATATTATGCATACATATATAATAAAAAGATCATCTTTGTCAATAATTGTCTTGTAGCGCACTACTTCTATTATGTCTGTCTTTGAAATAAATGTCTCTATACCTATGTATTTCAACTTACGATTTTAAAGTTCATCTGATAGAGCCTTCTTTCGGCTTTATGTTTGCCTGAATATTTCATTCTAATAAAAACAAATTCATGCGATCAATCAGTAAGCAATAAATTCAAAGATTATAATAGAACTTTTAATTGAATGAAATTTGAATGCTTGACAAATGTTAGGTTTTTTATATAACTCTAATTGGAAGATACGAATTATCTAAACAATATATAAAATCGAGCCTGTCCTTTCAATTTTCACTGGTATAGCTCTATATTAATTAAATCTGTTATTTGTTATCCTGTCATTCGTGTGTATATTGAAAATCTTTTACACAGCAGTTACAATTTCATTCGATTATTTACCAGACAAATAACTTTATTTGTCTGTCTCTGAAAATATTGTTCTAATGATAAGGTTCGCAGGTAAACAATCTATAAATTATAGAGTTGAACAAACACTTACCTATCTTCAAGTCGCGGATAGAAGTCGTAGTACGCGATTCTGAAATCGAAGTATCTGATGCCATAAACAAGCTGTGCCCATATAGACCGGTCTTGGCAGAGCACGAAGCTGTCTCTGGAGACTGTACTTATCTCTGTTTCGAAGCGCCAAGCGCCCGCGTTATGTGTGCCGGCGATCGCTAGCTCACCAATACGGAGTTTATTTATCTTGTCTCTGGAAAATTAAAACGTTTTCTATTTAGATTTGCAAGGACTTCAGGGTACCTACTATGATGTCTTAAAGCAGAATTATTTCCAGTTAGGAAAATTGATGGCGTTAGACGAAGCTCTGTCATTTCTGCGCACTGGATAATTCCAGTATTAATATACTGCTGTACCTAAGTCATCACGGTTACCCCTCAGATTACCTTGTACGACTTTTTTGTGAGGAAATACGTGCAAAATGCTTCCGAAGCGGTTATGGGTAAATTGATAAAATAATATGGTTTATAAAAATTTCAAGCTGTCTTGTGTTTAACAAAAATTACAATTGTAGGTTCAACATTGCTCCAAATCTTTATTCATCATTTTTTTATAATCAATCATTATTAATAGTACATATATACTTAAAGATGGTGTAAGTTGCAAACAAAAGAGAATTAATCATATTGCACATTAATGTATTGTTTTTCAAGTTAATCATAATATTAGAGGCAACGAACTTGTAAGGAAATACGTAGGCAGGAAAGTAACGAGACACTACATAAACCGATCTTCTGATTAAAGAGTGAATGATATTTTATCTTTGTCTCGTTCAATCGTTCATTTCCCTTGTGCATTATGTTCAAAAAGTATGACATTTTTTTGTCAAGCTGTGTCCAAATGTGTGAGATTGACGTTTATGTAACGATGATGAGCAATTTATTACCGGAAGTAAAATTTTTGACACTTTTGTTGTGAGATTTCTTTTTTCTCACTCATTTTCATTTTCGCTTATAAATATAATATGTAAACTATGTTATAATAACACTAACACTACCTACTAGCTAATGAGACTTTCAAACACTGCGATTGAGTAGTTAAGCACAACACAATTTTCACTATAAGCAGGTATATTATGTTATGTGGCTGTATTTCCACTATAAACGTATCAATAACAGCGTGAATATGAAAGCAAATTAGATTCCGCTAATTGCTTGATTATGTTACGATAACAATTCTATTGAAATATTATACCTACAATGTTTGTTGTATTGAGGTTGATCTTTTTATAGATTTTGAATCGAAGCATCAGAAAATAAATTATCAGGTGACTTAGTATTTTATTAAATTACAAAAAGAAAAATTTTCGCATTGGTAAGTATCGTTACTTATTTTAATATACACAAAGCATGAAATGATTACTTACGATAAAAAATCTAACAATGATACGAACCCATAATCTTCCATCCAAGTAGGTTGTATTTTCAAACAATTAAAAGTAGTTATATAATGGTCACCAGCCCCAACCCAGGGCCATAAGCAGTGGGGTCCTCGTAGACCTCCACCTGACTGCCAACCAGCTGGTAAGTCAGGCTCGCCCAAAGATATATTTGTTACTATGTGACCGTAGATGGATTCTACTGGGAACACTGCGAGCGCGTTGTCCCATGATGTTGGCCTGTTATCGAAAAGACCGATCTGTGGAGGGATTATCTTACCTATAGTTTAAATTTTATACCTCTAATTAACTTATTGTATCTAGTACGTTTATAGTGTATTTCCAACTTAGTTGACCATCAGTCGTTGACTTTAGGTTCTTCTAACAATGCAAAACAAAAATAATATTCAAACAATAAAACGATTAAGATTATGCGATGGTCCGAAACTAAGGTCCGGAAGGTATCTATAGATTCCGTCAAAATGTATGAAGACAAATTTAATTTGCAACTGATTTATTAGGGTCATTTAATAAGGACTCGTTAGAGTTATAGAACTGTAATATATTGTACGATACATAGAAGATAAGGTTTATCAAGAAAATGTTTTATCAGATTTCAGATTTGGTAGATATTGCACCGATCATTGGTAAAAATTCACAGTTCAGATTCTCTATTATTCTCAAATTTGATTTCGTTTCAAGTTATCTAAATATTAGTTATTTACCTCTGTTTTCATTATAAATAATGTGAATGAATTGTTATCGTATAGTGTCCATTGATATGCAATTTTATCGTATTATCAGAACATTATTTTGTAACACATGCAAATCGTTGACTCTGATTGATTGTCCATTTATGAAAGAGAAAATATAAAACGACGGACATCCTTTTGTACTTATGCATGGTCTCGATTAAAATTTCACAAAGTGGTTCTGAATAAGTTCTGTTAATTTCGCTATTAGATAATTAAAATATCTCTACAAAGTGTGGAAAAGTGAAGAGATAGACATATTTTCTATTAAATTATGTTATATTTTGTATCAAATAAAATTTTGAAATATGAGAGATAATTACTAAAGTAAAGTAAAGAATAATTATACGCTAAATATTGTTTTTAATTTCAAAACTCTCCCATATAAATCCTAGATAAATCCTTCCAACTTATTCTCAGTCAATGTGTTAATTTGTAATATAATTTTTTGTGAACTATAACCGTAATAACCCAAAGATAATTTATTCAGATTTATTCTTACCTGATTAGGGAAGTTAGCGCAGGAACTGAAGTCCCAGTTAAGTTCGATAGCGTCAAGTAGATTTCGTCCGACGCCCAACCGAATAGCTGGCGAATGAACCGTGGCCCATACTTTTCCACAAATCGATTTCTCAATTATTAGTTTTTCCGCAGCTAAAACGAATACCACTATTAGAAGAATTATTTGACTTCACATCGAAAACTACGGGAAGTAAACTAACGCTGAGTTTTGAAATTATATCTGCAGAGTAAAATTTAATTTGGGTTATACTAATTGAAAGCTCAGGATCGTGTTGTTAAAGGATAAGTGTACGCAATTATAGTAGCTACTAGAACATGCATTATACCACCACCTGGAAATAATTAGATTGTGTTAAATCGTCGGAAACGTGTGAAAGGAACTGCTGAACTTACTTCGCTCTACAAACATTTACTTTATGTTTTTAATTTGGATAAACTCATGTACAATAACCATATGTCCTTAAATAATAAATTGAAATTAATAATGTTGTGAACAATTTATTACATTTTCTTTCCTAAACATACAGCTATATAGAATTATAATATAAGAAGCGATAACGAGTAAATCACCTATATGTATAAATCATCGTAGACGTAAATAAGCCAACATAATAACTAATAACCTTTACATCGATTCATATCGCCAAGATCGCGTGCGTGGAAGTAATCTTCAATAGTTGAACATCATTTCCTCAGGAAGACTATATAAATTACATGCTAGTCTATGAAATTTTTTGCGAGTACATTATTTGCTTATGCATCTATAGCTTGTATTAGCTTTTGCATTTAATTTGAATTATAAATTAATTTTATCACACAAACGTTGTATAGTAAACATTGATATGAACGAAATGGTGGTGTTTAATAAACACAAACACTCCATTTAAATATAAAATGGCGAGTAAGTGATATATTGCAGCGGTTATTTAGTAATTTGTGGTAATTAATGGGCTAATGTGCGGCGGTTTCTGTTTTATATTTGCAGCGAACGTGTGATATTTTTGTGAAAATTCAAAAAAATATTGGTGCTCTATTTAATTAAATTTTTAAAAGAAATAATGTTAATTGTTAAGTAATAAATAAACCATGTTACCGAATAATTTAGTAAGTTTTTGTTCTATAGGTAATGATGCGGGGCGTGTTAATTATTAGTTAGACAAGTATTTACAACTTTAGTTCTATACTTCAAAGTCCCTTTAATAGACAAGTGCTAATCAAGAGGTCGGAGCCCATTGATCATGCATGTGACCCTTATTTACATATTATTCCGTCACCAAATAATTTCCCGCCTCTACTACGTACATACACGTTTCAGAATCCGCATTATTCGATTCGATTTTATCGTCGTTTCCAATGATGGCGTCCGGTATGGAAGGAAGGATACTGCAAGTTAAAATTAATATGTAGGAACATTGTTACAATCTTTTAATTAGCAAAGTTCTTGAAAATTTATCTTTTTGCTTAAAAAAATTATAAGTACCTAGTTATAATTATTATAATAATGATGTCTCATAATCCAACGGTTAATAAATATGTCGTTAAGATAAAATTTAATGTTATAATAATGAAATTATATAAGAATTTCTATTAGGGTAGGGCAACCATAAAACAAATAATGTAGTATCGTGGAGTCCGTAATATTGTATTGTATGAAGAAATATAATTAATAGTAATTAATTTCCGGGTTTAATGACATAAATATTCCCGCAAAATTCGTAAATGAGCACTTTGAAAAAGATTTTTTTTCTTTGCATTTACCTTGAAAAATATCGGTCACTGCATTCATTATATTTTGTTGTATTTATTGGTATGCAAACAGAGTTAATTCACCTAATTATTACGTAACACGTGACATAACTTGCAAAGACAGTCTATGCGCGTACAACTCCTTTAACGGCTCCAAATTATGTAAGAACAAGGAACTCCGTGACACAATAATGACCACTTCTTGTAAGCGATATTATCGACTCATAATATAACGATTATCAGTTATCACTATGAATTATTATTTTTACTATTCCTATGTCTAATAAGTACTTTTTAACTTCTGTATAAAAACGCACACTGGTCACTCACAGACTGACTGGCACATAAACTTTACAGATTTGAAATTGGAACGTTCTCATTTTTTTTAAATAAAGATTGGACTTAAAACTGATTAAACTTTTTTTTAATTTTTAAAAAGTTTTCATTACAATTTTTAATAAATTCTAAATTCTAAAGCAATTTAATAAAACAGGTAATCTATAAGTTTTTTGTATGATATAAATTTGAAATTAAAAATAATTTGTGTATTTAATTTACCTTATGTAGCCTGTTAGCTTATTTTTAATAATTAAATAAAATATCATGAAATAAATTTTATTATTATTTTATTTAAAAAAAAGCTCATATTAGAGCTGGTTATTGGTTAGATGTTATCTGTTGAAAAAATATAATTTATAGTAACAATAATTTCCTTAAAATATAAATTAATTCAATATCCTTTGCAAAATTTTTTACACATTGTGAAGTAGGTCGTTGCATCTTCAGTAAATAAAACACTGATATCCATAGGTCAGGATCATCCTTGTCATAATAATATAATTAAAACACACAACAATTAATTGATACAGTTACAAGTTTTATAACAATGCACTGCAAATAAACAAAACATTAAAAAAAAATAACAAACATATTTGTTATTGTACTCACGTCCTATAGAAGCACCGAGCGCGGTAGCAGCCAGGAAGGCCACAGAGACCCAAGAGACGGCCATCTCAAGCGGTGGCTCCCGCGCCACTAAATCGTATTAGCAGTTAGTACTGCCCCGTAGATTTGGCATTCTTTCGCAACAATTGACTGGCGCAAACGCCGCAATCAAATCGACGCATCCTGCTCGCATCTGGGGTGACCAGATGTGATTATCAAATTTCCCGATAAAAGGATTAATTTGTATCGTACTTGTTGGTGTGGTTAATACTTCGAAGACTTATCGGCTATATGTTTGTTTCATTTTATTTTAGAAATAATTTCAAATTTACAAGCATATTCATAAGCTGAATCCTGTCTTACTAAACTAATCTGAAACCACTAAGACTAAACAACATGAGTACTTATTACTTAACTATAATAAAAGATGTCTCTGATAAAATATTTTTTTACATCTAACAATTTGCCTAGAACTGTGAAAATTCCAATCGGATGTGGCAGTTTCAACTTGTCATCTGGCAACCCCACTCGCATCGCATGATATGATTGAGCTGTATCAAATACTTTCTACGTTACTCAATGGACGTCGCTTTATGTGAATGGTTATGTAAAACGATGAGTAACGATGTGCCGGCTTCCGTCACATCCTCAGTTCCGATCTAGTATAATATTATGTATACCTAGTCTAGGTTCGCATGTTAGGAGAGCACGAGACTAACTCCGACCAGACGCACGTGTAGCCCCAGGATGTGTCTTATCAAATGTGATCGTTCATCTCTTCGATTTACTACGCAGCTATTGGGTACCTACTACAGATGTCCTAATTTTTACATGGTGGTTTGATTTATGTCCTCAGCTCTAAGGATTGAACAGAGAAAGCGAAATATAGGCTATTTTGATTAACTCTCTTTCGATCCGATAATCTCTGAATCTTATAAAAAACGTAAACTCGAATCGAGCGGAATGAAGAAGGAACTCTTCGAAGTTCTAGTTAAAGTTTATTACAAAACGATACAAAATAAAAAAAAATGTATTTTCGGATGCATTTCATATTATGGTACCATGCTATGATGATATTTCTTTAAATGTTAGATTACATTGAAATCTTTATTTATATAATTAATACGAAGTGTCTAGTCGTCCGCTAAACGGATGAATAAAATAAATTAGTCGTCCGATTACCGGATGAATAAAATAATTTAATCGTCCGATTACCGGATGAATAAAATAATTTAATCGTCCGATTATTCGGATTAATAGATAACCTTTTAACACTAAAGCTAGTTGGGTTGGACTAAAGCAAAGGGGGCGCAGGACTTAGAAAATTTTTGATGGAGTTGGTGTCATTATAACACCTATTTATTATTGTTTTATCGTAAAGATTACGCTAATATAAGCATGTTTTATAGGAACAACTTTTCTCTAAAATCAAAAATGGCCGAGATATTCGCCCTTAATTCGTTAGGTTAGGTTTAGGTTAGGTTAGCCTTTAGGTTAGGTTAGGTTTCTTAAAAAAAAACTACACAGAAATAGGAGCCCCGCGAAGCGGGGCTCCGTCGACGCGCAAAAAAATAATCAAGTTTAGGTTAGGTTAGCCGTTAGGTTAGGTTTCTTAAAAAAAAAACTAAACAGAAATAGGAGCCCCGCGAAGCGGGGCTCCGTCGACGCGCAAAAAAAAATCAAGTTTAGGTTAGGTTAGCCGTTAGGTTAGGTTAGGTTAGGTTTCTTAAAAAAAAACTACGCAGAAATAGGAGCCCCGCGAAGCGGGGCTCCGTCGACGCGCAAAAAAAAAATCAAGTTTAGGTTAGGTTAGGTTAGGTTAGGTTAGCCGTTAGGTTAGGTTAGGTTAGGTTTCTTAAAAAAAAAACTACACAGAAATAGGAGCCCCGCGAAGCGGGGCTCCGTCGACGCGCAAAAAAATAATCAAGTTTAGGTTAGGTTAGCCGTTAGGTTAGGTTAGGTTAGGTTTCTTAAAAAAAAAACTAAACAGAAATAGGAGCCCCGCGAAGCGGGGCTCCGTCGACGCGCAAAAAAAAATCAAGTTTAGGTTAGGTTAGCCGTTAGGTTAGGTTAGGTTAGGTTTCTTAAAAAAAAAACTACACAGAAATAGGAGCCCCGCGAAGCGGGGCTCCGTCGACGCGCAAAAAAAAATCAAGTACCTACGTGTGCCCTCCTCCCCCCACAAAAAACCTATAATACGTGCGGCAGTTCTCTAAAGAAACCCCGATAACCTAACTATATAGATAAATAGATGTTATCGGACGATTAAATTATTTTATTCATCCGGTAATCGGACGACTAATTTATTTTATTCATCCGTTTAGCGGACGACTAGCTTTGTCCTAATTAATAATATATCGATTATAATAAAATATTTTAGATTAATATTTAAATTACGTATCACGTAATAATATTATAATATACAGATTTAATGAAGTAATTAATCTTTACTTCGGATTATGTTTATCGGGATACTGATAAAATGGTATCAAAATATTACGTGATTCCTACGTCATAAAATATTGTTTGTAATTTTTTGAAAATATAGATAAAAGTAGATATTTGTTGGTATTAGATATATACAGGATATCTCATAGTTTCTTCAACATAGTGTATGAACTACCCATCCATATGAAATCAAACAAATAAATTGAAGCAAATCATTTCTTTTTAACTTAATCGCAAAACTACAAATATTGCAAATAATTTAAACTTATTTCAAAGCTATACAAAAATAAACATTGTCTTTGTAATGATAAAGTTAATACATAATTATATTACATGACTTCTTTCTCAAACTCAATAAAATTTTCAATATTTGCCGCTCTTTTCATGTTATGTTTTTCAGTGCTATCCGTAGAAGCAATAGATGGCGCTCGACTCGGGTTACGAAGGACTGGCTTTTGGAGTTGGAAAAAGTTTAAGGACGCTTTCAATTCTTTCATAAAAACTTCTTTGTGAGACACCTTAAATAGAAAAAAAGTTTTTTTAGCTAGTAGTAGCACGAAACTACAATTTAATATTTACTAGGTACATTATTATGATTTATGACTTAAAGAAAAGAAATCGCTAAATTATTGATATGAACAAATTTTAATTATTTAAAATGTATTTAAATTTTAAAATTCCAAAATATAAGAAAACATAAATATTTCATAATTATTTTTAATTTATATTTTACGCTGGCAATTGTTTCTATAAAAGAAAAAAAAAGTATAAAAAAAACTATCATTAATTGGCGGCAAAAGTTTAGTGTTGTAAATCATAAATATTGTGACTAAACATGGTTTTTTAATTTTAATATTTTACACAACCATGTTTAGGTTGTGTAAAATATTAAAATTAAGTGTTTCGCGTTTTTTTAATACATAATAATATTAAAAGTTACCTGTTCCCGGACGACAATATTGCGCACTTCATTCATGAACTCTGCAGCAGTTATTAGGAGACTTAACACCAAACCGATTATAAGAATTATAAAAGCGCCGATCAAATTTTCCATCTCAAGGTCTCCTTCAACATCGCTTTCATCTGTGGTTCCCTTAAATTAAAATAAAAAGTAAGGATATTTTATCGTGATTAACTATTTTTGAAATAAAAAAGCGAAGATTTCATTATTTTAACTTTTTACAGTTATTATTACATATCAACTTATTATTTTTAATTATTTTATTGGCTTAAGCTTGTAAAACATAAAATTGTAGTAGATTTAATTTTGAAATTGGATGAGTCGAAAGTACTTACTTCACACTCTTGTGCCCCGTATTTTTCATCCCACCATTTACTTTTAATTTGATCAAGCGTTGTATGTTCTTTCAATTCCAGGATTGCTTGGTTTATATGAGTTCGGAATGGTGAATCTGAAATACATAAATTTACCTATGTCAGTATGGAATATCAACACAATGGATGGAAAATAATCGATATCATGATAGATATAAGTAATGATTGCGTATTAAATTTACCAAGAAAATAAGTTAAAGGTAATTATAATTTTTATTTTGTTAAGAAACGGTTTATCTAATGCTTATGAATACATAAATGTTTAGATTTTAAGAGTGACACTAATTATACATGTGAACTTAATATTACTGGCTGAGAATTATTTAATTAAAATCTGCGGGAAAATAAGAGACATTATTCTCAATGTAAATTAATTTAAATGTAAGTATATAAAAGGATCAGATAAGTACTGCCTAGACTTTTGCAAGTTCTATTCATTGAATTGAAAGGATCCTTACTCGCCGGCATTGCTATCCCGTAATCTTTAGAATCCAATTCACCACCAACTTTCTTCAGTTCACAGTTTCTTTTTAACTTGTATTCAATTGTACTTGATTCCATGAAAAAAGCGTATTTGCTCTTTCCATTGAGTACTCGTTTTTCGCCCTCGTCGTTACTCTTTACCAAAACAACGGGATTAGCGATCATGTTATCATATAATCGCCGATAAGCTTTATATTTCGAGCTCTGGAAAATAAGATATTTTTAACCGTCGTTTCCAAAACGATTAAATGTTATCAATTCCCAAATCTATTTAATAATAACGTATTTTTTGTAAAGAAGAATCATTTCACTGTCTTTTTAAACTTTCGCTTCTATTCTATGTATGTCACAAATTATTTCAGTCAAGATTTTCATTTGAATAATTCCCAAACTTTCGCACGTCTTCCGGCTGTTAACTTCGGGCGAGGCTTAAGGAGTGTTAGAAAACTTTTGTTAGAAACAAACTACTAACTTTAAAAAAGTCCAGAGTGGATCCTCCGTGAATCGCTCCGTACAACACTTTAGTTTGTTTGGCTAGATCTTCGACGCTGTTTATTGGTTCGTACTCTAGGGCTGATGTCATGGACGCAGAGAGCTGGGCAATGTATGTCTGGCATATGATTACAGCGAAAAACCACCACATTGCACATACCCATCGTGAACCAATTGCTCTAGAATAACAATCAAACATGAGTTTCTAATTTTTCGGTAAATCGTTCCTAGGTAGTTAAATAAATAAAAACGATAAACATGCGTAATTTCATAATTCATAGCATTGTTAATTTCAAGTATTATAGATAGAAGATTTAATGTTATTTTATTTTTGCCTAATGCCATTGTTATCAATATAACACAGGAAAACAGCGTGTTATTTTCCTTAATTAGAGATAGCGATACCCGTTTGTAGTAAACAATCGATTTATTATTATTATTAAATTATCACTAAACTTAACTATCACTTATTAGAATAATTCTCATTCAATTCAAATATGTAGTTCTTAGATTGGGAAAAGAAACAAAGAAAAATAATTATACTTAGGTAAAATGTCACATCCTTGCGTCATAATGGAGCCCATGGTCAACCAAGTGCAGTTTTTAAAATTCCATATATTTTCCAACTCTTCAGGATCTTTATCACATGGTTGGGGGTTTTCCCAATCAGCTGGCGATATCCTGATAACATGAAGTATGTGTTGATATGTACAATGTAATTAAAATACTTCAAATATATCGATCATAATCAATCAAACACTGAAATCACCTTGAACAAATGAATAGGACAATAGAAACTACGCAGTACGCTGTTGCTATGTGCATCCAAACGTCGAAAGTATATGGGTTAAGAAATGAGAACCATCCCGGAGGCACTTTTCTTTCCTTTGTATACAAAATACTAATACCCAGTGTCATAAATGGTACCGAAAAATCGACGACTTTCTTTCTCTCTTCCGTAATTGTTAAGTCGCAAACAGCCAAGTCTGCTTTCTGTAAATAAAAATGATGAAGTATATTTTCGAAAAGCCTATTGAAAACCAAAAGCGTCAGAGTCATAACTAATAAATTGCATTGTTTATGCCGTTAATACAATTTGGAATCTTAATTAAATGTCGGTTTCTGAGTGGAACTTCACCAAAATACCGTGGCAATTTGGGAACTTCGATCATTCATAGCGTTGGAAATTTAATGACTATTATTAACATTTCAAATGATTTTAATACAAATGCCATTTTGAAGACGATTCTTGTTCGGGTTGTTTGAAATAATTGACTATGATACAGAATAAGTCTTTTGAATAGCAATTTTGTTTATTACATTTTATGTGAAATTAATATGGATAAAAACAGAATTATAAATGTGTTTATACTTGACCATGCTCATTGTAAAGTATTAGTGATATCGCATTTGACAATGTGATGATTAATGAGTTAACCAAGATTAATTAGAATGCGCTTTATGTTTTATTACCTTCGTAATTCGAATATATTACCTTGTCCAGTAAGTCTCCAATCAAACCATTCCATTTCTTTTTCTCTGGATCGTATTTTCCATAATCCTTATCTTGTTCGTGTAAAAATGAATACGTGTAATTAAATTTATGCTTTCTCAAAATATCAAATATATGTTTAACCAAATCAACAGAGAACCCTTCGTATTTCTCGTCAGCATCTTCTTCGACACACGTTTTATTATCCTCTGGGCATTTGATCTTATCCGCAAAGTATGGTTTTGCTTTGCGCGATATTATCTGTAAAATTTCGAAATAGGTCAGAAATGTATCCTACATGGGAGTCGAGATCCCATAGCAAAAGCTTTTCTTGGAGCCAAGATGGCATTGCACTTGTATTAAATGTAATTTACTACGCTGCATTTCATACCAAATTTGTGCCATATTTTTTTACATTTAAGCAAATGAACTTACGATAAAATGTTTACTGCTTTGTTGTGCACTTTTAATTTCAGTGCTTGGTCGATTTTCTATTATAGTTCCTTTATCCGTTGAATTCCAAATGCCAACTGTTTGTCTCGTCGATACATGAATCTCGTTTACGTACAAAGTGTAATTATATCTGCGGCCGTATTTATCAAACTGAATATTCCCTGTTACGCCAACACTGGGATTCTGAAATGAAATGAAACATTAGTAATTTCTCTTGTAATAAATGATAATAGGAAAGTATCAGAACAATTTTTTTTAATTTGGAATACAAATGTTTATGATTTTTTAAGAAAGAAGGACAAAATTTATTAATACCCGGTCGTTTTTTACTCCATTTCGGAAAGATATAAATACTTAATTAAAACGGGTTTTGTTTTAAGAAAGCTTTCATATAAAAAGGATTCAATTTGTTATCTTTTTGTAACGGCATCCTAGATAAATACAAAGTAAAAGCGAAAAAGAATTACCTTTAATATTTCAGCTTGAAGTAATGCCCCGAACGGCCAAGGGTCGGCGTCTTTTTTACACAAATCTTCATCTGGTTTTGTAATATCTTCCACTTCACCTACTTTTTGCAATGCCTGGAGGACATGATTCGCTATATCGTTCATAACGAGAGCTTCGATCTACAAACAATTTTTTACTTATATCACAATCTTTTATCGTCAATTTCTTTTCTTGATTGAATCAAAACATAATCTTACAATATTGCATAGTTATAGGAATGCCTTTGAAAATGACAAGTTTTATTAACTAGTAACAATTTTTTATTATGCTTGTATCAAATCATAAATTGTAAAAGTTGTGCAGAATTTGTATGTCTATTGAAATTCGAATGCATACAAACCTCTAAATTGGTGACAGGTGGGGAGTCAAGTTGGACCTTATCAGTAGTCCACCTTCCAACACGTGTAGCTAAGAAGTGTTGTGCATCTTCTAATTTATCGAAATCTGTGATACTGAGCCACGTAATGTTTGAGTGAAAAGGTGTAAGGTCTTTTGCTATCATTCCCGCGTCCATTGTAGTCAGAATGTAGTGCTAGTGTATAAAATTATATTAAGTAAACATATTGCGATAAAACTTATTAAAATTAAGAAACTTTTCTTATTAAGTTGCCTTAAAGCTTATCTAACTTAAAACACCAGATTAGTTTCATAATATGATTAAGATTTCAAAATAAATATACACACCATCAACAATATGTTAACCTACAAATACCTGGTAATGATTGACCATATTAACTCCTTGGGCTTCATTTAAATATTTCAAAACGCGGTCAATGTGACAGTCTAATATTATACGGAATTCTTTGTATCGTTTTAATTCTTTGAATATCTAAAAATAAAGAAAATGCTTTTACATGACAAGACGAGACATGTAGATTGTAGATGTATTAAATTAATAATATAACATCTCGTTATTACTATTATGAAACTACGTACGTTTACTTATTAACAATTTGTGATGCTACACAGTTCATATTACACACCCGACTACGAAATATTGGTTTTGGTTTTGTAATAAAACATTGTGCTAACCTTAAAATTGTCGGTATTGGGGTCCAACCTACGCACTGTAACAGGGGTTTGGTCCGTGTATTCAGCAAGAATTTTCTGTATTCTTAATAAACCTGAAAAACGGAGTATAAAGGTGTTATTTCACAGATAAGTATAATATAAGTTGCTATATGTATAGTCTGTAGAATATTATTTACCAAAATCGTCTTCATACAGTACAGCATAGTTTTCCCATCTATAATATTTCAATAATGCTGCATAAGCGTACGATATATCTTCCGCAGTAGGATAGAAGTTAATAGAAATGTTTCTATAAACTGGACTCTCATCAGCAGCTTCTTCATCAACTTCACTGTCAATTTCTTCGTCGGTGTTTTCGATTTCCTCTTCTAGATATGGATCCATTGGTTGCCAGGTCGCTTGGAGATGTGGAATATTCGCTTTGGCGCATTGGTCCCGAATAGCGCCATCAAAGATTGGTGTTTGCGGACCAAATATAGCGATCGGCTGCATCATTTTGTTTGAACAAACTATAAAATGAAACGTCTTAATAGAATGTACGATATTATTTAACATGAAAAGTGCAAAATGAATCGATAATAATATAGACTTAATTTTAACAGAACGATATAAAGTGTGGTAGATTTAAGGTAAATGTATAAAATTTCTTACGGTTTCTCCACACTGAATAACTATCTGATCTCTTGGGTCGAAGTATTACAGGTTCGAGACGCCAATCGTTTATTTCTGAAATTGTCCATTATTGTTTAAGAAGCAAGTACCTACTTACTTATAAATAAAGAGATTATATATAGGATGGTCGTAAACAAGAGACATCTGCGTCAGTTGTTACTGTGGTTGTTACATATCCTTGAGGCGTAAATTATGCTTGAAACTTTTAAATGTTATTTTCACATAATCGGTATTATTAAAATTTATGAGATTCGGAAAACCAATTATATTATTATTATTATAATTTGTTCACAATTAAAATATATTTTCTCCGCCTTTTGTATAAATAAGTTAAATGTTTTACGTACTCTTGTCTGGATCATCGGATGCTGAATCTGATGCCCGGAGATGATTGTGTCGCATGCTTTCATTGAAAGCTAAACGTTGTGTTAAAGCATGTTTTTCAAATATGCCTCCTATAAAAATATTAAAATATGAGAAGAAAAAGAAAATAAATCTATAATCTTACTTATATTACCTATTTCAAAAAAATTGCCTCATCTTTTAACTTACCAATTTGATAAGATATTACACTCGTTTCTATAACCATAAGCTGCGAAGCGCTTTGATGTATCAAACAAAATATCCACAATAACCACATTGTTCACAGAATTTAAAAACTACTCTAAATTATAAAAAAAAAATACCCGGCATCATTATTTGTTTACTTTGTGTTAAACAACGATGTATAAAGCAAAATATTTACTAAGAGCTTTCAGTGTAAATAAGCTGTCGTTAATTATGACGAGCTTGTCGAAAGCAAAAGCGGTACGTTTTGCTGAGAAATTCTCTATTAACTGTTTTAGTTAACTATTTGTATTAAAGGAAATTCCTAGCGTTTGATGTCTCGAAACGTGACTGGTCCACAATGATGACGAAAATCGTCGCATGCAGCGTCTAAACGACGTGACCTAAAATGATTTTCCAAAAATACATCAGACGGTGTGGAGGCGGCTGCCGAGTCGCAAGCCCGTCTAAACACTATTGACATTAGGATTATTTACCTTTCATTACAAAATGAAAGCAATTTTATTGCTATTTTTGATAAATTACTCAATAACAGATGCAGCAGTGAGCACACGTTATCCAATAGGTACGTTTGCAATAGTATTGCTTCAATCGTTCGAATGCTAACTTTGTTTATTTTTCAGGCGGCTTATTTAATAAACAAACTTTGCCAACGTCGGCGCAGGCTTTTGAGAATATTGTGAATTCAGGCACTACGAGGTCGTATCATGGGCGGGCTATGTACTTGCAAGTCGTCGACAGCTATTCCACGGCTTTAGAACGTAAGTTTTTATTTTGATTAGTACTTATAATACATATTATGAAATGCAAAGTAGTTTACTTTGTTAGTTAATCCTGACTTTAAACTGATATTGTAACATCTCTGCTGTATTTTTAATATTGAACTTTATTAAAAATATGCAAATAGTGTTTGCTCTTATTATTTTAGGATTTAGGATTTCTGAACCAGAGACCAACAGATATAGCGTAGAATTTGAAAATGAATCAAACTTTTAATTCTAATCCCGATCTAAGTACATAAAGTAACTAAGTTAATTTCAAGGCTTATATCTATAAAACCTTAAAAATCTATCCTAGGCCTTTACTGCGTACACCAGACGAAATTAAGCTGGGTCGTTAGATTTAAAAGCCTATAAAATCTAAGAGCCTATTTCTCTGTCTTCAAACTGTTCTTGGTTAGTTACTAACTTTCATTATATTAGTCTTCTTAAAGAACACCACCAACATTCGTATACCAATTACTACAGGCCTTATCATATTTATTTTACTACTAATATATGAATACGAAATTCTGCTCGTTTGTTTCCTTTCTTTCACTTCGCAACCACATTGCAGCGGAGCAATTTAGTCATACGATATTTGTGTATGTAGTTGAGGCTAAAAAGAAACAGGCTTCTGCAATGTATCATCTCATTGCCATGGGGATTTTCTTTAACTACCCGCATTGACCGTAAATAAAAGAGATTCCAGAAAATCAGGTTTTAATATAAACCAAAATGTTTCCAGTGTGCCCATACACGTCAGATAACAAAGGCATCGTGGCCCTCATCGACCCTCGGCCGACGAACGGTATCTGTGACACGACTTGCTTGCTCTGCAACAGACTCAATGTACGTTATGATCCATATAAATGCAAATACGATCACGGACTAGATTGCAGCTTTTAGAGTGAACACGCTGCAAAATGCCTTTTGAACGTCTTGTGTTTGTCATGTAAATACGGTGTGAGATTTCTTTTTGCTAGATTTATGTATGTGTTCGCTGTTTTGTTGTATTACGCTTTTTGCATGAATAGCAGCCTTCAATATGCTAGACATTAAAGAATGAATATGATTTAGGATAATTTAAATCGTGTACCTAAATGTAATATTGTTTACATAAAAACTCAGTGAGTTAAAAAATAAAGCTATATTTTCTACTCGTACTATTGAGTAGTATTTTCTATCATATTTCTGCGATTTGCAAGTATTGAAAATATATTCAATTTCCAGAGTACATTTATTTATTCAAAATATCTTTTCATTCAATTATTTTCCATCCTAAAATAGAACAATCACGTATAATGAGATCCTTCATTATTTGAAACATTCGACACAGAATCAAACGCCTATTTTTAAGATTTAACGAGCTCTCGCACGTGTCATTAAAATAAAAATATTTCCAGATATCACATTTAGCTCTAAGTTGGGAACCTCCAGATACGTTATATGAAAATTCATATACATTAATGTACCACCCGCCGCCGGAACTTATATCAAAAGCGTATGCCACGCTAATTAAAAAGTTGCAATGGGATAAATTTACATTTTTCTACGAAGACGACGGGAGTAAGTCATGAAAATTTTGCATGCATAATATATGTCATTTTTCTTTATTTTAATTATACTAGTGAATATTTCACGAGTAGAAAAAAAAATGTAAAAATTGAGTCCAAAATAACATTGATTTGATATCTTACACTATTTTAAATTCAACAAAACATTATAGGTTTTATCCGTTTACAAGAAGTGATAAACACATGGCCGTACAAAAATGATCCAATTCTATACAGAAAACTGGACCCGGAAGGGGACAATAGGGAGATATTTAAAAATGTCTTCAAGGTGGAGCACATGAGCTATCACGTAATGGATTGCGCCGTGGAAAATGTTCGGAAATATATGGAGGAGATTATTCAAGTTGAAAATTCCACGCAATATCAAGTACGTTTTTATTGGATAAATGTTCTTTGGTCCACGGAACACCGGTGTTGTGTTTGATTGATGAATATTTTATTAAAATCTCTTATTTACTTTAAGGTACCTAGATATAGGTACGAAGTATGTAATTGTACATAAAAGCGAATGGATTTTCCTTCCCGTTTGCTTTCTACGCTCTGTGCACATTTTTAATGTTTTGTTAGTAGTTACCTTCGGAAGGGGCGGGAAGCTTTTGTTCTGTGTAATGATGACGCTACGATAATGGTATAACGTCTGCGAGTCTATTTGTTTGTCCGTAGCGTTATTCTTTTGTTACATTTGATATAATTTGAGAATCTCACACATTACTCACTGGTTATTACTGTAAAAGTAATATATTAGATTTATACTTATCCATTATTGTTCTTAATACCAGTTGATGTAATATCGTTATAGTTATGAACGTTTATTTTACATAGTTTCGTATTTTCATAATGTTTAAGTACATACTTTTAGTTTGATTAAATAACAACATTCTCATAAATGTGTGTTTTTAGAGTTTTATATTGACGAATCTGGACGCATATACAGTTAATTTGGAAGATGTACCGGATCTCATGGCGAATGTAACTACAATGCATTTAACCACACCCAATGATATTAAATGGAAAGATATGGATATGAATACTGCTAATTGTTCTATTCGGGTAAGTTTTATATTACTGGTTATGATTAATGTAGACATCAGACATCTTATAAGTATATTTATAAAAAAAAGTTTTGTTTAGAATCTGTGGTTTTAATTGAAATAAAAATGTTAAGTATTTGATTTTAATTACAATTGGTACATAAAGAGATTGGCGAATTCAAACAAATTGTTTAATTTTATTTAGTTTGAAATAGGATTTTAATTATTTTTCATTTAAATATTTTCCATATTAAATATCAAAGTAACATCATAACATATCAAAGTAATGAATTTTACATCATAAAGTCTACTTTTAACTTCTCACATTGTGAAAATTAAAAATTATTTCGGGTATGTCATATTACATTTTGCCCGTTTATTTCGCATTATACGTAGCGTAAGTATTTATACGAGAAACTTTACCTCCACGTCTGTAAATGTCAGTTTTACGGCAGCATTTAAACTGACATTATAACTCGAGGTTCGCTGAAAACTTGAAAGTTGCATTTGTTATGTGATTTTAATAAACTTCAATAAACATTTTGTTTTTAGCGACTTATTTTATAAACACGCTTTATAACATACCAATGTTCAATATGTAAAAATTAGTAATAGTATTGTGATTGGCCTTATGTATTCTATCTCTTCTTACCATTTTATTAGCTGTAAATTTTCTTTTCAACCGACTTCAAAAATAGTAAAAGGCTCTCAATGTTACTGTATTTTTTTATATGTTATATAAAAAAATTTCACTGTTGAACCGGTTTTGATGATCGTTTTTCATTTGAAAGCCTTCCTTCCCGCACGTTGGTCTTGTTTATTTTTTTGGTTCAGTTTTTTGTATATTATGTTATTCAATAAATGAGAAATTGTAGTTGGAAACCGCGTTAGCAGCAGATGCTCTAAGTCATTTAGATAAAGCGATACGTAGCATGCAACTAGAGAGCGAAGACTACCCGCGTCGGTACGGTCAAGTGGGCGATCCGCCGCCATTATGTTTTATGAACAATAACGCGGATTACGAGGCGAACGCTTGGCCGAGCGGAAACGCGTTACGGGAAGCTTTGACTAAGGTAGGAAGATGTTTGTTTCGTTTTCTGTCTGTGTGTATGTGTGAATATAGACCGATATGGGCGGAGCAGTCTAAAGTCTAAGTCTACTAAGGGCCGATTTTTCAATGCTTGGATAAAACTTAATCGTCGAATAATGTATATAAATTATAAAACTACCATTTTAAAAACGTATTCTAATTACCCGTATTTGACAGTTTACGTGACATTTTAATATTATTTATATAACTTTATTGGACGGATAAGTTTTATCCAAGCATTGAAAAATCGGCCCTAAGCCTAAGCAATTTCTATATAGATTATATTACAGGTAAAGATATTTTATGTAAGTAAAAAGATTATAAGTAAAAAGGTGTAGACAGGTTACCAACACAATATTCGATCTTTAGTAAAGGCACACTAATACACACACGAATATAGTCAAATTGAGATGGAAAGATTCAGATGAAAAAGAGACAGCTGAAGTAAAATGTGGCTAATTAGCTACATTTAGATTTTCTACTCCTGGAACGCTTAAAACTATCTACACCTTTTTACTTATTAATATCATTGTTGTCAGGTTAACATTTCTATTTTAGATATAATAAAAAAAAAACACATAAAGTCCTTCTAAATTATCACTAATAACTACTTACTTCGCCATCTAATGATTGAATAACTGCATCTGTAATGTCAAAGTATTCTTATTATATTATGATAGAATTTTAAAATATAATCAGTTGCATATTTAAAATTATGATAGGTACTATAAAACTTAGCTATAAAATGACATTAAAACCTAAAAACAAGCCAAAATTATCGCTTGTCTAATGTTGCTTGTAATCAGCTACCATAAATATGTCCAATCTTTATGGGACTGCAATCGTCCCATAAATTGCGGAATAAATTACTAGTGAATGTCTTTAAGGAAACCCTAGAGTTGACACATAGTTTGGACAACGCGTTTGCATGGCTGGGGTGATATTTCCTAGAGCAAGCAAATACATTTAAATAAACCTTTTAATAATTAATTACATACCTCTTATATTTATGCTGTGTGCAATGTAACAAGTTAAACTATTTCTTATAAATATTTAGATTCATGAAATATGACACAGGTTATGTTGCTTGATAACTTTCTTGCATAAGTCATAGTTGAGGGTAGTTTTGATTCATATTTGGGCGCCCACTCTTTTAACCTCTTTTTTAGAGTATAAGTATTCTTTGCTTTTAACAATTACTCGTGATATTTACAAGTACCTATAGTAATTCGAAATTAAATTATATTATGATTTTCAAGTAATTGTATCTCTCTGTTTCGTCTGTTTACATGTAAGTTATTGCATTATGTTTATTTTTTGAAAAATTACTTAACACGAATAACACAAACTAACAGAAATAACAGTGCAAAGTAAAATAATAATATTAAACTATACACTTGTGTCCACAGCTTCGGGTGCATTTAATCTTATCATGGTATAACTTTCACCATTTAGTTTCCATCACTAATTTCAGTCCTTTCAAGTTTTCGTCTAACGACTAAAGTAATGTATGTCCCTCTCCAATGTTCAATCTATATTCTTATATTGATATAACTAAACCTTGTACTTCAGGCGTACACTATGTAAAATTTATTTTTGAATGGGTTTTATATTTCTTTATTGTGCATTTCAAGCACTTTCTATTTTCAGTGTAATTCTATTTACTTATAACGACTCGACTTCACTTAACGATAAATTGAAAAATGCAAACATAAAAATGAATGGCGCGATTTACATAATGGAGAATCTGTTTTCAGACTTCAGCGAAAGGTTTTACGGGGAACATTGAATTCGATGAGAACGGCAAAAGAACTAACTTCGTCCTGCATTATTCTAAATTCAGTAACGAGAGTCAGTTCATTTACGTAGGCTATTGGGATTCTAAGACGGACATTATTACAGATGAAAAGGACGTCACGGATCGATCGGCGGCGAGAACCTCCAAGTCTGTTATACGGGTGAATATTTATTATGTATTCAAATATTCGTTACGTATATTTAGGAAAATATTTCTTGTGACTTTTAAGATAAATCATATAACTTAATCATGTGACGGACGACCTTGCGCAAAGTATCATAAACTGAATTTATTAACATTGATATGTATCGTATATTAGGTGTATACTTATGTTTATACTTAGGTTGTCTCATGGTTTATACTTTATAGTATAGTGGTGACACTTAGAGATCATTGATTTTATTCCTTGAAAAGTATTATAAAGATCCTAGCATAATATAACAGAAGAAAAAAAAAGAGTGTCACACATTACCTCTATATATAAATGCCTACGTTGCTGTATACCAAGATTACGATAACCATCAGAATATCCTGTTATCTAACATTGAATATTAATAAACGCACTTTCAGACATGTCAGATGTATTTAATTTTCCGTAAATCTACACCATATGGTGACCCTGTCGGGATGAAATACGTCTTGCGCGTTTGGCGGTGTGTTCATATCATACAATATTAGACTAATTAAATACTACAAATATTTGGTATTATGAGAATAACACATGTATGCTGTTATTTGTTATTCTAATGGCCATGACTATGAAAAAATAAGTTTATCGTGTCGTGTTGTGTTGTTAGGCAAGCAACGCAGCTTTAGGTAGGATGTAGGATGTTACGGAAATATCTGATTTATGTAAGTAATATTTTTATTTAAATGTGATAGTATTTTGTTGCTTTTAGTTTGACTCATAATATAATATATAGAAATTGAAACATTTTTACTGATTTGAAATGAATTGAATATATTAAGTAAGTTGTTGTGCACAATGAATATAAATATAAATATTATTCAACACTATTAACTCCCAGGCACAGTGAAGTGGAATTGAGATTAAAACTTAAATATAGTTTTCTCCTTATAAAAAGTACTCAAGCTTCGAACTAACAAACTAGTTTTGTTCATTGTTCATTTAGAAGTCAGAACTAAGTTAACAACGAGAGAAAATAAAATATATTATTCGAAAGATATTTATTCCGTTTTGTTGCGTTTTGTAATTTGCAAGTATTTTTATTATTAATTTAAGTAAGAACTACCTATGTTTTATTATTTAAAAACACGTTTAGAAGGTTTGTCAGACGAACCTCTAGATAAATTGTATGGGTATCGTAGGCCGAAATTGATTTTAAAAATTAAGATCAACTTTTATCATGAAACGAAACAACATAATAGTGATATTATAGATATAACGTGTTTTAAGAAAAAAATATTTTTTCCTTAGGTTGTATCAAAAAAAGGCAAACCCTACTTTGATATAGACACCTCTAACGGCACAACTGCATATCGCGGTTACGCAGTTGACCTTATAGATGCTATATTCGATTTTATACGGAGGGAACATCATCAGGACTTCAAGTATGAGTTCTATCGAGTCGCTGAAGATAAGTATGGGAATCAGGTGGATGGGATCAAGAAATGGGATGGCATTGTTGGGGACTTGCTTGAGCATGTAAGTAATTTTTAAAATTTCTGTATCATACTTATTATCACCATCATCATTGGTCATTTAAACTTTACCTCAAGCTTTATTAAGTATCAATGATAATTCTAAAACAACAGTAATAATATATCTAAATGTAAGTAATGTAAATGTTATGAGGTCAATTAAAAATCTACGTATAATTTTGTTTTATTTAAATGCGCTCTAGCTGTAAAAAAATCTGTTTCTTCAAAATCCAATAATACCTATACAACCATCACAAATTACACAGCCGAATGATCCGTAAAATAAATCCCATAAAAATATGTGTATTTTAAATGCATTCATGTAAATGTAGGTAATAGATTTTTTGTTCTGAACACATATAAACATTTACCATGCACGCATCATTAACTGGATTAAATTCTATTCGGAGCAGTGAATTGCAAACTTTGTTATTTTGATCTAACAAGTGGTATGAGCTTTCAGTTAAATTAAATTGAATCTTTCTTTTAGCAGCAATATAATATAATTACCTAGATATTCTTATTTACCATTATGCGTTTTTAATTTAACATCGCCAAAGTTTATTAACTGTTAAATTTTATAAAAATCATTATAAATAAAAGTGATCTTTAAATTTTATAATGTGATAAAAGTATTATGTAATAACGTGAGGAATTTTAAAAGATTTTTCTTAAAAATAGCAAACACCTGCAAAGATAATCCGTTTTCCTTCCATATTTGTTAACATCGTGTTATATTCAAGAATTTATTATTGTAGAAATCGCCTTTGTTCAATCGCACAATGCTATCGTTATTTTTTGCTTTCATTCGCTACATTTAAATTATGCAAAATGTTATTATAGTACTTATTATAGAAGTATTAATAAAATTTCGATCGTATTAAAAAGACGTTCTTTATGCCGATAGGACAATCTTTTAATTATTTCACTCACTAAATTACGCAAATTTTGCAGCTTTTAGAAAACTAATATTAGTGTTGTGCTTAAAAAGCATACAAACCGCTTATGACAATTCTACGCGTGGTTCTTATTAATTAATCGCTTCAAATAAATCGTTTCTAACTCGCTTTCATTAGATTCACCTATACTTATATGTGTATCTAACCGACTCTTTTAAACTCTTGTTTTGAGTCACATTAAACGCACAGAATTCAAACCTTGTACCTACACTTATCAAGGATCACAATGCAATAATTTCATGACTTTATCTTAATAAATTCTCTTTATTAAAGCGTGTTTATTTATTCATTTAATTAAGTTCTAACCTACAATACTGTAACATTACAAACAGCGTTCTATTACAGAACGCTGAGCTAGCGGTATGCGATTTCACGATAACGTCCGAGCGTCTCGCAGCTGTTGATTTCTCGACTCCTTTCATGTCGTTGGGAATCAGTATGTTGTTCAAAGAACCAGAACCGGAGATACCAGATATGTTCTCCTTTTTGAGCCCTTTGTCTTTGGATGTGTGGCTGTATTTGGGAACCACGTATATTTTAGTTTCTTTTGTGCTGCTGCTGTGTGCACGGTGAGTAAATTAATTTTAATTTCATTCATGGAAAATTTTGATAACTTTTCCTATGAATAAGATCTTATTTTTTTTGATAACAAAGAGACTACTATTAAACTGTAAGTATATCATCTTTGTAAACCTAGAAAAATATTATAAATTTTTCATTTATTTTTGTTATTGTAAACTAATATTAATTTGGTATGTTTGACAAACTCAGTCTCATCGCCAACAAGCAACTAACAGAAAACTTTATTAATAACGAAAATTGAAAATACTGGCAATACTGGAAACATTCGGTATGTATGATTTAATCAAATCCTGGAATATTATATTCATACAGCGAAAAAAAGCAATTACGTAAAATCTATATGTCGTAATATATACAGAATCAAAGCTGCCAGTGATTATAGTCCTTTCAGTTTTGCTTCATCAATATGTTATTTTTAATTTAGAAAGTTCATTTTACACAGAACATTATTAATTCCATTTATTTGGATTTTATTTTTGTGTATTATTATTACTTTTGGTTGGCAAGTTCATTTTCATTCTCGTCGAAAATAAATTTCTCTGACTATGCCATCAATTTTTCTTCTACAGTCTAAACAGCTATTATTGTAGAAGTTCTGAAACTTAGTACACGAATTTCTCTATTTAGTACGTTTTTCTACATTGCTGTAGTTTCTTACAAGACATTTGACATTTCGTTAACAATGTCTGTGCCAGTATTTGTATCAAGTTAACAATGTGTGTAAGTAATTAGTGTCTGTGCTTTAGTATGAGCCAAGGCGATTGGGTGAACCCTCACCCGTGCAATCAGAACCCGGAGAACCTGCAGAATATATGGAGCCTGTACAATTGTATGTGGTTGACCATGGGCTCGATTATGACGCAGGGCTGTGATATATTGCCTAGGTAAGGTATCGTTTTAATTAATTTCATAATATATCTGATTTGTGTAATTTTAAGTCTTTAATATTTAGGTATACAATTGCTTTTAAAATGAGTTTCTTCCCTGTTTCATTTTAACTTGCCCGTATTTTGTTTGTGATATTTACATTTTTATTGCATCAGCGTATAATAAGATCACCTTATAATAAATGGAGATTTAATTTAACCATACGCAGATGTTAAATTAATTATTAATCAGAGCCGCCAAGGTATAAAAAATACAACGCAAGAAATATAAATTATTTTTATACTTTCATTTTTTTTGCGGTAATTGCTTCTTAATTATTTATGGAAATATAATAATGGGATATTATTATACATAACAATGGATTTTAAGCCCGTAAAACAGCGTTTATTTAAGTAATTACTGTATTTTAACATTCCTAAAGCAATTATGTCTCGTGATAGTTTGGAAAATAGCAATTAATCTTAAGAATATATAGTCCGGTTTTACAGCTTTAGATTATGATATTTTAAGCTTATCTATCATTTGACAAATAAAGTATGAAAATACTTCAAAACTGTTAAAAAGGCTTTTGGCTGTATCAGCTAGATAATTGCCGCTATAATAATGTATATAAATATGATATTGCAGTTTTAGTTTGTTATTTTCCACACAGAGCGGCTGGTTCTCGTTGGGTGACGGGAATGTGGTGGTTTTTCGCTCTCATCGTTACAGCGTCCTACACAGCCAACATGTCGACTTTCCTACGAAACAACAGACGAAGCACAGAAATAACCGACATAAAGGATCTCTCCGAACAAAATAAAATCGCTTACGGAGCTGTAACTAACGCCTCCACTTATAAGTTCTTTGAAGTAAGTAACTTATTGTATTGTGGGCGTTATGGTATAACGTGTTTTCTATTGTTAATGATGTAATTTATTTGTGTACTAGCTGCGTCCCACTATTTCCCCCACGTAATTGTATCCTATAATATCAGAATATCTAGTTACTCCTTGTAAAGTACGGCTATCAGTTCTGGCAGTCACAGAACCATCAAAATCAGTTAAGCTGGTCCAGAGATCAGGAACAAACCGACAGACCAAATAGTAAAAATTTTGTAGCAAAACACCTCAAATTTTATGGTCAGTATAGATTTTATGTATAGTGTTTAATATTAACGGTGTGTGATTGCGTTTCAATAAGTATAAGGGTGAGTGAACGTATCCTTTACCTGTTTCCCATCCTGTCATTTCAGTCCCGAAACCCATTTTGGGATATAAATATACATACATACTACACATCTTATTCTATCTTATTAACTGATGCGTTTAATATCAATATAATGTTATAAGATAAAAAGGTGCCCAAAGGAAATACTGTGTGTTCATTGGGCACCATTTGTCTACTTTCATCAGTAGTTAAAAGTTCTGATGGTGTTATATCGTTTAAAGAATAACATCCTCTATTTTTCATGACGTGTTCAAGGCTTTTATTAATTAAGAGTGTAGAATTATGTGTTAAATTGTTATAACTAAACTACTACTAAATATAATTTGTTCTTGTAAAAGCTGTGATAAATTGAAATAGAGCGATGTTTTACTAACGTTTAGTTAGCTGGTTTAAACAGTAGCAAGGGCATTGTGAAAGATAAATTCAACTAAGTTGAGCAACTGTGTGCTGCGGTTTGATAACCTTAATGAGTTTGTACTCAGTTTCACGATACTGTCCAAAGTCTAGACTATTCTAAATGTACACCTTTGTTCTTTTTATTTAGTTTTTAATCTATACTTATTTATCATTTATTTACTCTTCAATAAAACTATACATAGAAAACTTATTGCTAATATACAAAACAAAAAACAGCATAGTTTATTAGGCGGCCTTATCACTTAGAAGTGATCTCTTCCAGGCAACCTGGGCAAAAGGTAACAAGCTTACTGAAATTACGATGGTAGGTAGAAGAAAAAAGGTGAAGAGTTTTTTGTTTGTCTGCTTGAACCCGCTATTCTCAAGAATCATTGGTCCGATTTGAAAAATATTTTCAGTATTAGATAGCCCATTTATCGAGGAATATAGCCCATCTTATAAGCTTTACAATATCATGACGCTAACTAGGAGCAATGCGTATGGCAAAACGGCGGGGTAAAGTTAGTTCTAAATATGTTACAAAATTTTAATCTCTTTTAATATACGTGTTAATTATATTCTATACTAGTGGTCCGCCCCGGCTTCGCCCGTAGTACATATTTCGCAATAAAAGGTAACCTTTGTCCTTTCTCGCGTATCAAAATATCTCCATACCAAATTTCATTCAAATTGGTTCAGTAGTTTAGGCGTGATTGAGTAACTGCAGACAGACAGACAGAGTTACTTTCGCATTTATAATATTAGTATGGATTGTCTTCTCGTACCTATTCTAAAGTATTCCTTCGCGTTTCGTGATGATACATAAATGTCGTTGTTTTGGTATTACAATGCAAATGTGCTGAATGTATGTTTCATTGCGATTTGCGACACGTGCAATGGAACGCAGGTGAGAGTGTTAGTGAAACCGTGATATTCTTACCACTTTTCGGGATTGTTCTGTTATTAAGCTGTCCTCAGTTGACGTAAAAAGTTTATTTTTGGTTGATTTTTGACTAGTGGGCAATTTTATTTACTCTCATTTCATTTTTACATAGAAGTCACTTATGCACAGAAATCAACTATTTATGAAAGATCGTTTGGATAGGTTGAAAATATCGACTAAAAGATCTTTGATTGATATAGCTATATAGAATTTGTTTGAATTAACTAATTTCAAATTTAATCTTGAACTAAACAACGAGAAATTAATCAAGTTTTATTGCGTATTAGAAGACAAACAAGACCTAGTATCATAGCGTAATTGTCATTGGAGATAATCTAGCTCAGAGGTCGTGGAATAATTAAAACGAAATTATCTACGCTCCTCATAATTGTTTTCAAAACAAGAAATATTACTCAAACAACATTTTTTCAACAAAATAAACAAGACTAAAACTTGAATTTTGAGTGGAGCACTCAAAGTTCAAATCGAATCTTAATTGAATTAGAAATGTTTCGTACAAACTTATCAAAATTTTTGTCAAAGCAATAGATAATTTTATCATTTAGCGATGTCGTTTAAGATCCAGATATAAGAAAAATAAAAGTAAAAATTACACATTTCTTTTCATATGCTCTATGGAATTTTTTAAAGCGAAAACCATAAAAGTTTCGCAAAGAAGTAATGCAAGTGAGTGCTATGAAAGATTGCCACGATAACCCAAATGACTTTATGGCAGAGGAAACGAGATTGTCCAGACTCCAGACACACTCTGGAGACAATAGCGCGTATCTTTCATGGCTTTGTGTTTCTATTTTGAAATTAGGGTTATGTAAACTTGTTTTATGTAATTTTATCTCATTCAGCTTGTATTTGACTGCATACTAAAAGATGTCTAATTAATTATATCAACAAAAAAAAATGTAATTAATATCAAATGGTGGTCCGTTTTTCGCATTGATTTTATTGTATTAACTAGTAGGTACACCTCGAAATTATAATAGTTGTATAATTGTTGCCTTGTTATATTTTATTATCTATATCTATTCATATTTTTTCTACAGACATCAAATGATACGGTTTACAAAAAGATCTGGTCCACAATGAATTCGGCAAAGCCCACTGTTTTTACGCGAAATAACGAAGAAGGTTTGAACAGAGTATTAAAAAGTAAAGGGAAATATGCATTTTTTATGGAATCCACTGCCATAGAATATTATATGCAAAGATTCTGCGATCTTAAAATGGTCGGAAATAAACTGGATTCGAAGGATTATGGAATCGCTATGCCAAAAAGTAAGTAATAAAACATTTTTGGTTTGAAATTCAGATTATTTGAAAAGCTTTTATTAAAATGATACCTACGTATTACTTAGTAAAACAAATTGATGAAACAGCTTCCATATTTATTTAATTTTCCATTTGATTGGGTAAATTTACGGAGGTATTTATGTAGGTACCTACATGTGTTAATATTTCTTTTAAATACGTTTTCATTATTTTTTAAAATATGTATAGTAAGCGTATGTTTTAAAACCATGTTATTTCTTATATCTAAGGAATAAGAACGGTTCTTGATGCTATATTTTCCGATCCAGTATTACGCGATAGTTCCAAATTCTTCTGACTCTTGGCAGCAGACAGTTGTTTTTCGGAACAAACTTTCATTTCATCAGAGCAATCTTTCCAAGTATCGACAGTTAGTATTAGTTTGTTCTATGTATTTTGTTAAACGTCTTTAATTTTAGATTTTATTTGTACCTTTGTTTTAAAATAAAATAAAACACTATTTTTTGTTTCAAGTAAATTTTTTAAAGTGATGACTTTATTTTCTTTTACAAGTTATTCATAAAATGAAAAACATTTTGTTAAAGACATGTTTTACTACTTTTTATTTTATGTAAAAACTGCATCATTGTAGTACGCATCGTATAGTAATATCACTGTATAAAAATATGAATTTTGAGACTGTGGTAATATCCTAAGTCCAAACGAACTTTCTCTAAGTTTAACAAGGATTTTTGTTGCTTTTCTTTCATCAAAATTATTGCGTTTATAATGGTTATCTTTAATTAATTTTTAGATTCTCCCTTCAAAAGTTTGATTGACGCCGCAATATTAGGTTTACAAGAGTCGGGTGAGTTGCTGGCGTTGAAGAGAAAATGGTGGGAGGAAGAGGACAATGATGCTCATTGTGAAGTAAGTATTGAAGTTATAAAGTGTTTATATGTTCTAGAATATTCTAGAAGTATTTGGTTAGAGGTGTTCAACGTTTAGTACAGATTGAACAGTTAATTTGTTATTATATGTTTGTTCTTGTTAATTCTATGAACCTGAGGACATCTAGTTGTTCTTGTAAAAATGGGCGTTTTTAACTAGGTACTTGTATAATATTTTTTAATAAATGCGTTACATTAATATGTTAAAACAATTACTAATTTTAGTTGCATCGATTGTGGATACAATTGTTCAACATACATTATCTTTATTTATTACTGTAAGGAACGTTTACGTGCGTTTTACTTATTAAGCTACTGTTCAATAAAATGTCTTTCAACACGTTTAAAGTTTCCTTTATCGCTAGTGTCGTTCAACTTAAATACCGATGAAAATTCCTTTCGACATGGTTACTTTATTTCAGCTACGTGTATCGTATAAAATTTGAGAATTAACTTACATTTTTATCGACACACTTTAAGTGTCATCTCATATTATATTAAAACAATTTTATTGTTCCTTATTTTTGAAATGGAATTTATAAAATAACTTGGCATTAGGTGTACCACTCAAGATTACTTTTAACCCCTTTTAACTGAGAAGTTTCCAACAATTTATTCTTAATGTTTTAGCTTTTAACACTACTAACGTCAACCTTCATATAAAATTATACAAAGACTCGGCGGTTTTGGGTGTACGTTGATATATCGGTCCGTCAGCTTTGCTTTTCAATTTAGATTTCTAATATAGATTGCTAAATGTAATCCGATTTTAATATATATAAACAGTTTTCCAGTTAGTTTTATGAATATTGAAAGTACGTTTCCAGATAATTTGTAGTTTTGATAAGGGTTTTAAAGCATTTTTCAAGGTCCTCATAATTTCCTAATTAATTAAAGAATATGAATATATTGTGAAATGAAGTGAATTTTCCTTTTCCTTAATTAAATTAAACAATAGAATAATATATATTTTTACTTTATGTGACGTAATTATAATGTCTTATTCAATTATGAAAAAATAATATTATCTTGTGTTAATATGAATACACTTTTTTTCTTATTAAATTACCAATACAATAAAACCATACACATTTTGTAGGAAAACACAGAATCTGATGAAGATGACGATGGTTCTTTACAAATGAAGAACACGAGTGGTATTTTCTTAGTGCTCGGTGTTGGGGGGGTTATCGGACTTATAGTAGCTGTTATAGACTTTATGTTACACGCACGAAAGATCTGTGTGAAGGAAAGGGTAAGTATTTCATTTTATGCGTTGATATACTAAGAATATGAATATGTGTATTTGTAAATTACTGTGTGTAATAATAAATTACTGTTAAAATGTCATTGAATTTAATGTGTGTCATTGGGTTTATATGTAAAATCGGATCAATAATAACGTAAAAGCACAGGTAAAAGCTTCCCGAAAAAAAGTTAATTAAATCATGTCTTATATCGTCATTGTTTATTAACAAAAATAAATATATTTTGTCTGGCAAAATTCATTCAAAATGAAAGAATTTTAATTCTATTCAGAAGTGTTTGGTGAAGTAGCAATAAACAATTTAACACCCGTATAAAGAATTTATTGTATGAATAGGATAAGCTTGAGGCGTTCTTTCTATTTATTTTCAGAAATATCTCAGATCTAGGTCACGTATTTGCGTAATAAATAATATGCTTCGATCTCCTTGGCGATGTTTGTCGGAAATCAGTGATGAGATTTCTCGTTTACCTTCCATTATGTTACAGAATACTTGTATTTTGAGCAGAATATCGAAATCAGTATTATTTCTGTGTTGTTTCGCTTAAAATTTGATTGTTACTATAGCAGTAATTGCGTATTAGCATACATACTGAAAATGAGTTCTCTCCAGTAAATTGTAGTAGGTATCGTATCTTTATCTCGTATTTAATTGGATTTTTGTATCTCATTTTGATTGTACTTTGAAAGGTAATAAATGCTTATCTAGGAAGGAACTTCTTATTAAAAGGAGACTATTTTTTGTGGGCCCACCAAGACTCGGTAACGTATAGTAATAAAAAAAAACGTGTAAAAATATAAAATTATATTATGAATTTTGAAGCTTCGTTGTTTTACAAACGAAACCGGAATCATGAAATCGAATTAAAAAGCCTTATTTTGATATCATCCCTGCTGTAGTGCTGTCAACAAACCAAGAACAATGGCCAACATTAAAAAAAAAAACTGGAACGAAACGTTTTTATCGATAGAATGAAAATAAAACCAAAAAGCGAAAAAAATTGCCTTCAATAAACCACTTTAGATACTGTTTTTATTCTTATTTATATGGAAGAATATGATTGATAGCGATTTTAAATCCTGTCATTTATCAAATAAAACAATTTTTTTCTACTCAGCTAAAAAAAATCACTGTAACGAAACGTTATATCTATTGGCTGCTCTGACGGAATATGTCAGATTCCTCCTGTCGTAGCCCCCTGCGTCAATGTTTGCAATTAATGTAAACAATGTTTTTTTTACCTATTTTAAAATGAAATTGCTACAACTTAAGAGCGTTTAATATTACAATTGAACATGAATAATAGAATAGCTGTGCAAATGGATACCTATCCTAATATTATGTACCTACTCCTAGTCATAAAATATCACGTACCTAAATACCTACCTACTTAATTAATAATTTCTTATTGAATCAGTTTTCCCAATCGCTAAAATCGCATCAAGGTCCAGTAACTTGAGGTACACCCACTTATATCTATTTTCTATACTATTTATAACCAAATCGGGTCTCTGTGTTTGCGGTACCTTCGTTGTGTCCGATTTCCGAGCTTGGAATCGTGACAATGTACATGATGTTTTCTAATATTTATTTATTCATTTATTTAAATATATTGTACCCAATGATTCGGATGGGTCACACAAGACAAATCGCTCATTATCAGTTAGTTTTTATGTAGTAATGAGGTAAATGTTTGCACACGTATTTCTAAAGATTCCGGTTAAATCATGTAAAAGTAATGTCACCACTTTAATCTGGGGACTTCAAGGAACAAATTAACACACATTTCATTAATATACGCTAAGAAATTGAGGTGGGCCTATTTTCCAAACAAAAAAAATTGTCTCCTTTATTTATAGATTATAAGATAAAGTAAATCCTGGAAAGAATGAAAGACGAGATTAATTGAATTTTCCCCTTGATATCAGTTTAGCCACTATACAATTCTTTCTTAATTCAGTTATAGTTAAGTGATTCATTTAAAATTTTTGTGAAAGGTATTACCGGTAAATCTCTTTTGTAAACCGAAATTGCTACTTTTACAACGCGCGTAATTCAAGCAACAAATTTTCATGGTAGACAATTACTTTAATACAAACAAGCAAGTTTATCAAACGGAGCTTTAAAAGGTCATAATTTAGTGCACTTGTACGTACGTGTAACTTTCCGCAGCTAGGAGCAACTTTGAATAATTAATAAAGTGAGGTAATTAAACAGCCCCACAAAGTTGCACTACACTCAGAAATTAAAATAATGTACATCTTCTTGGCACATTTCCATTTGGTGCGGAGTTTTCGTATCAAAATAATGCCGTGAATCCTTGATATAAGACGCTTTTGTCGACTTGTGGACCTTTACCTTTACCAACATACAAGGCACAGTAAGGCACTAATTTGACGTCTTGATGCTTTTGGTGACGTATGCTTTTGATATTACGTTCTTCGCGAATATGTGAATGTGGGAGTGAACATATTATTTTTATAATAATATTCTCGTTAATGAATGACTTCCGCTCTACGAGACTTTTAATGATAATACTGAAGTTTTCTTGGTTTAGAACTAAAAGGCATACCTACATTTATAATTTCCTTTCTTTAACAAAACAAAATTAGTGTCTGAAATACATACTTTTTCCTAAATTGTGTTATAGCCCCGAATACACCATCAGACCAGTATTTCGTATTTATTATGTTACGAATGAAACGCAACGTGATAGGAAGCGGTGATTTGATTTACCTACTTTTTGAAAGGTTTTACCCTGTTATTGATCCGATTATGTAAAACCATTTCAATTACAGTTTAAATGAAACACTCTTGTTTTTTGACGTTTATTGAGCATTTGTACACAATGATGTGCAAAATACACAAGTGGATAATTCTTATACATTTAGATCCTTTACAAAAAAAAATGTGCCTTAATGCTTAAATGCTTTCTGAAATACTAATATAACTAGTACCTATATATTTAAGTGTGTGTATTTTTACTTTCGGTTGTTAGTATTTGTATTGATTGTGTTGAGTCTGCTAATTTATTTTATCTTTCGGACCTAGCGTGCACTACAAACGTGGTAAGTATAAAAAAGTCCTATGTATTGTTTTCTAGATAAGCTACAAAGAAGCATTACTAAGCGAATGGCGAGTATCCCTAGACCCGCGCCAGTTGCACAAGCCAGCTGCACCACCGCGCTCCGCTGCACCGTCCACAGCTACGCCGTCCCCGCTACGAGAACGCTCGCAGTCACGGGCGGTCTCTGTGCTACGAGCCGCTACGTCGTTCATTAATTTTGATGAGATTTATTGATTGTTGGTGGAAATAAAGATTTTATGTACATTGAATTGTTTTACTTGTGCACAGTCCACACGTAGTTGTGATGATATTATTATTTACTAAAAAGGTTTATTATTTTATTTTTGCATGAGCAGGCTACGCTGTTATATCGTTAATTGAATTCTATCAAATTTATTGATTGTTGTTGGAAATACAGATATTTGACCAATTATTTCATTTGTTTAAAGCCAACTGTGACCCCGACGCTATGAGATTAAAATGTTTGTTTATTTTTAGTAACTCACAAACTCTAAAACAACTGCACTATTAAGCTTACATTTCATTATACGTGACCCTTACTTGACATCTTTTAAAATATTAGGAAAAAAAAATCATAATTTGGGTAAATATGCTCGAAATTTGAATTATTTGCGATGATTCTCAAATTGTTTTGTAAAGAAATAATTAAGTTAATAAGTAAAGAAGTAATTAAGGTTATTTTATCTGAAAAAATTAATTGTAAATGTATAGGTTGATTTGTGTGATTTATTTCATTCGTAAGATTAATGGATTTTATTAAGGTATTCAGACTAAATTTCGTATTGAAATCCATGTAAGCACTTTCAGTAAGTTATAAAATCCTAGAGACAGTATACGGTTATTTTGAATACCTACATCCTACATGCTTTTTTCTTTAAAATCACAAGAAACGGAATTACCAACACAATCAGCAGTTAAATATCGTACTTAATTGCCAAAATTAGCTGAACTTATTATTAGTGTATATTTTAGCAGAAACGGTGGTCATTCTGAGAGAATCCATCAGCTATAAACATTTTACGTGATTAATTACTACTGCACTACATATGTTTCGTAAAATATAACAACCAATCACCAGATCGAACGTTTTGTTGGTGTTTCATGTCATTCACGTCAATCAGTATTGTGAAATAATCTATCACGGAAGACATCAAGTCTGTCATGCAGCATGATCAACTAGCAAATGCGATTTATTATAAATTGCATAGAAACTTCATGTTATACTAATAAAAATTATTTATGATAATCTATTATTTGAATTAAAGTGTAATGCAGTTTTAGAAATCCTTTAATTTATCGTTTAAATGATCGCAAAAGAAAGACAGTGATGAGATTTTAAATTGTGCGACGGGATCATGAAAATAATGCAAATTCAGTGTCGGTAATATTTCATAAAAAAAATAATAATTTGATAATCCAGCATAATGCTATAAAAACTTTCATCACTATATTTACTAAGTAAATAAGACTAGATTATCTAAAAATAGAATACGTTGATTCAAGTATTTTTTTACCACTTAACGTACTAACGTGTATTATTTTAGTAGATATACGTAGAGTCGCAGATATTAAAATACATATATATTGGACAGTTCAAAGTGCTATTTTAGTTCTCCTACGCACAGTACTTTATCCTATCCCTATACCTGTGTTATTAACAACTCATCTTTATCTACAGAGAAATATAATTATAATAATCCCAAATTAATAACTCAGTAAATTTCAATCAATGTGTTTCGACGGTTCGAAAATTCTGCAAGAGAATCGTTAAATTAATACACACAGTGTTTTGCTATAATTTATTTAAAAACATCGATGTTGAACAAATCGGCTGCCGAACGTAGTACTGAAGAGGCTCTTGATGCAATATCTCCTGATGCGGAAGACGAAGGTCTCGAATGCTGTACAGGTTTTTCAGTCTCCCAAAAACTTAACGCGAATGCTAACTCAGCCCAGAATGCTTCTGCTTGTGTCATCTAAACAGATACATAGAATTAGACTTAATACTTTACATTTATACGTGAATTTAAGTATATTTGCGAGATTATGTTAATTTTTTAATTCATTAATCTAAAAAATATATCGCAGACGCATGTCAGAGCAAATGCATTTTTTTAACTTAAAAAATACCACTGTTGTTTTGTCGCATTTTCAGAGCAATTAATTATTTATTAAACTTTTTAACTCAGAGAGTAATTTAATGAAATCGATTATGTCAGGTAAGTAACTTAATAAGGACTTTAATTTAAACATTTCAGAAAAAGACATCATCCTAAAAAAACTCAGGAACAACAATTCCGATTATGTAAAATGTTTTCTCAGATAGTTTGATCTCCTAAGACTAGCAATTGTCACCACACAAAATGGATAAAGTTTCCCTCACTGCACATGGATAAGTTTAATAAACTCAAATAAATCGTACGAAAAAGAAATCTATATCTCTTTGTGTGTAAAGTTTATTCACACGTGTTACAGATCAACCAATTCTACTTGTGTTTGATTTAGAGCTTGTTGCTCGAAATATCAAGCTTAATAATATGCCAAATATATACCTGTGTATATACTGTTTAATTTTTTTAGCTTCGACTCAAGCCATGCTCGCATGGTTCTGAATGAAGGATATGTGCTATTCAAGTAGCTCTTTACGGTCAACATTTGAAGCATACTTGTACGTATGACTTACCTTTTGTTCAATAGCAACGTCCCTGACATGCCAGAGAAATTCGAGAGCCCCCATACCAGCTGCCATGCCGCAGCCTATACCCAGTACCACGAATACACCGCCCACATTGTCTACACCGAGCTCCGCTGCACTGGCACCTTCTTCTGTGGTTTCTTGTTCCTAATACATTTCAATAAAGAATAAAATTGTGTTTAGGTTATTCTTAAGGGTAATAGGAAGGCTTCGCTCATGGTAGGTAGATACACGTAGATATTTAAAGTGTAAAGTAATAGGAAACTAATTTCAACTTGATTGTAAAAATAAATAAATCAAATAGATATTATGGTATAATTTGACAATTACAAGATATTAGGATCTCAAATAAAATATACGTTTTATATCGTTACCATTATATATATTATCTAATACTGTTATTCAAATAAACAAATGTCCAATATTAAACGAAGGATCCTTCTTTCAAGGATCATAAATAACAAGAAGGCAGTAAATGAGAACACAAAATGGGCTCTTTAATTAAAAACATTTTCTGGATGTACACAATGATGTACAACGATTTAAGCGATTTAAGATTAGTCTTACTGCTTACATTCAATTCTTTGAAAGAAGATTTTATTTAATTATTCTGATTGAAAAATAATTCAATCTACCTATTCATTATAATTAATAACTCAATTTACCAATTAAGTCCATATTACGTTTACTCATTACGTTTACTATAATAGTACAGAACTGTAGGAAATAAATAATTTCAAGTCGACTAATTTCCAGCATAACGTTACGTTATTATATAATATTTTATAAGAGAATATTTAGAGTAGGTACTCACAACACATGCTTCATCATCCTCTGAAGCCTGCCACCATTTGTTTTTTAATTCCACTAGTCTTCCGCTTTCAGCTAATTTTAACACTGCATTGTCCACGGCCGTTCGATAAAAAGAATCTAAAAAAATTATCATAAAATTAGTTCAAACCCTCAATTAATATTACAAGCTGATAGAACAATTAATGATGGAAAGTATAATAAAAATTAAAAATATTGAGACATAAGTATAAAATTTTAATATCTGAAACTTGAGTAATTATAAAAAAATTGTCACTCGGAGATAAAATGTAAATGTTTGGCTATAAGTAAACTCTTACGTACCAAAAGGCATCGCAATTCCATATCCCTTAGAATCTAGCAAGCCACCAACTTGCATGAGATCACAGTGCCTTTCCAGCTGGTACTCTATAGCCGTGGATTCCATGAGGAAGGCGTACGATCTTTTACCCTTTAAAACCCTTTCAACTCCTTCGTCATTATTCTTTACGAACACAGATGGCCGGGCCGATTCCATGGCCGCCCACATTCGTTGGTACGTAGATACGTTGGACCTCTGTAATTTGAAATGCGATGGTATACGATTTGCTGAGTCACATAATTAATGTGTCAGAGCATACGGTATTCATATAAGAAAAGAGCTTATTTGTCCATAAAAGGCCGGCAAAGCACCTGTAACACTTCTAGTGTTAGTATTTATGGGCGGTGGTGACCACTTAACATCAGGTGGCCCACCTACCCCTTTGCTTACTCTCTCATAAATATGTGCTTTCAAATTTCAAATTAACGTGAACGTGTGTTTTTAATTTGAATAATTGCCCAAATATATTTTGATTGAGAGTCCAAAACCACATATTTACATATATGGTATACAACATTACTTAAAGATGATAATTTAAATTACAATTGCTAAATATAACAACAGTTATTACAATAATTAATTAAAGCTACTATTTTTGACTAGACTGCTAATGAATTGTTTATGTGACATAATGATAATGAAATCCACGTGTCCTTGTGATAACATTTACCCGTTATACTGTGCATTCAACATTAAAATGATTTTGCATTACAGAGTTTCATACAATCATTTGCGTATAAATTCAATAAGGCACACCTTGAAAAATGACGAGGTTGAACCGCCAACAACGGTTCCGTATTTAATTTTGGTCTGCATAGCCAAGTCTTCAGCGCTCTTAATTGAATCATCCATGGCCGCATTAGTCAGAAAGGCTGCTAAATTGGCTGTATACGACGAGCACATAATTAGAGCGAAAAACCACCACATGCCACAAACCCAACGAGTTGAGTAGCCTCTAAAATTAACGGTAAATTTACACAGTAAGATTACCTAGGAGGTGTTTTATTTAAGGAACATATATTTCTTGTTTTAAACATAAATTAATTGAAAAAGCAAATATTGGTATTCAAATTTTTAAAGATTTCACATGATGTAAGCATTATTAAATGATGGATGGCTATAAAATCATAATATGTGATATTACTTCGGCAATATATCAGAGCCTTGTGTCATAATCGATCCAACGGTGAGCCAGCAAGAATTCTTGATATGCCAAATATTTTCCAATTCCTCTGGTGACTTATCGCATGGATGCGGATTCTCCCAATCATTTGGCGCGAGCCTGCAATTCATTCGAGTATGCTGAGTTTGAACGTCGCCGGAATAACTTAATTTGCGCCAAGGAACGGCGGTGTTGAGTAATTCCCGATGTTCCATTCAAACGTTTCGTGGAATAATAATTTTATAACTCGATAATGAATAGAGATTGAGCGAATTTATTCTATGTAGAAGCCAATAATTATAATATTATAAGAAATAAACACGCGAGGCAAGGTTAAATATTAGTTTGAAATGTAATAAGAATGTACTGCGATTCTACACAGCTACCTAATTGATGTAGGTAGTTGATAACAAAACGCAGCTAGTCAACGACTATTAGTAAAGTGAGGGTAGTTGGGTCGAACGTCGTATAAACAGCGTCCGAGCCCCTAGGCACGATTCGTACGAATGCGCCACGAGCTTGCTCTGTGGCCACGAGTCAAAGGAAAGCGGCAATTTATAGTATTCGACAGCTAAGCATGTTCGTACAGGAAACAGTGACAACTATATTGACAACTATTTATCCACAAAAATATTAAATCAAAAGTCACGTCTAACACGGCCATACTGACAATCGTACGTCCTCGTACGCCTTTTCTCGTATTACAACACTACGGTAGTTCATCTCGGAATTACACAACCATCCTGCCTCGGCCAGACTGACCTGACAGAACAATAACCACGTCCACATGACATAGCCACTCCGTTCGCGTATCTTGGTATATCTACGCTCGTTCGACTAGTGAAATACATCACTACGATACGCCAGCGACTAGATAATACCTCAACGCCAGAGTTCAACTAGCGATTTGGATCACTACACACAATTCCTTCGATGAACTACATTCCCGTTACAATAATCCACGTAACAAACTTTTACTTTACACAACGCACGAAAAAACACAAACGCCAGTATGCCGTTACAAAACTACGTAAACTCAAAACAATTAAAAAGTATAGGCTTGAATTCTATCCCGCTTCTGATATAAGAAATAAACACGCGAGGCAAGGTTAAATATTAGTTTGAAATGTAATAAGAATGTACTGCGATTCTACACAGCTACCTAATTGATGTAGGTAGTTGATAACAAAACGCAGCTAGTCAACGACTATTAGTAAAGTGAGGGTAGTTGGGTCGAACGTCGTATAAACAGCGTCCGAGCCCCTAGGCACGATTCGTACGAATGCGCCACGAGCTTGCTCTGTGGCCACGAGTCAAAGGAAAGCGGCAATTTATAGTATTCGACAGCTAAGCATGTTCGTACAGGAAACAGTGACAACTATATTGACAACTATTTATCCACAAAAATATTAAATCAAAAGTCACGTCTAACAATATGTATTTTTATGCAAACGTTTAACAATTTAAGGCCAAGTTTTTCAATACAAATTCTTACGAACCTTGCTAAAATATGAAGCAATAAGGAAACCATTAAATAAGCGGCAGCCATGTAGATCCAAACATCGACTGAGAAGGGCTTTAGAAATGAAAATAGCTCCGGCTCCGGCGGCGTCGGTTTCGAATACAAAATACTGATCCCCAAAGTCATGAAAGGGGTAGTAAAGTCCACCGCCGATCGTCGTTCATAAGTAATAGTTAAATCGCAAATCGCTAAATCAGATTTCTGCAAAAGAACATTAATGTTATCTATATATTTATTAATTCTATAACAACGTAGCTTATTACGCCACAAAGTGCCCATTACACTGACCCTTTCTAATAAATGTCCAATAAGACCGTCCCACTTCTTGGTATCTTTATTGTAGGATCCATAGCCGTTACCAGGAACGATCTCAATCTCATAATTAAGATGCAATGTCTCTTTTAATATCTCGTGTATAAGGTCCTTCGAGTAGCCCTCGTAGCGGTCATTACCAATGAAAACTTCACCTTCTTTAGGCTTCCTCTCAACCAGATAAGGGGCGCCGATGCGTGAGACGACTCGAAAAGTTTTGTTCTGCCATTTTTCTGTCAAGAGATCGGAATCTTCGTTGGCTGTTCGGACGTAAACAAAACCCAACTCAGCATTCCATTTTGCTATGCTATTAAACCCGCTGTTGGATAGCTCCATTATTTCTACATTAAAGTTAGTTCGTTCTCCTGTTGTGTTTTCTAATAAAAGTTTGCCCGTAATTCCTACGATTGGATTCTGAAATAACAAATACACGTTTATCATTTTGGTTAAACTAGCTTATAACTGATACCAATAAAGTTTTCAAATAAATGAAGCCATACGTTAAAAACAGATGTGTAGATCTCGGAACGTATTAAAAATAAATTAAACGTGAAATCCTGCATTTCTTTTCGAGAGTCTATTTTTGCAATATCCCTGAAAATATCCCTAAGGACAGTTAAAACCGTCAACACGAGTAGCGTTAACGCGAGAGAAATACGGTGCATAATACAAAGCTGTGGAGTCACATAAACTTGAATTACACCGGAATAATATATTTTTGTTGAACAGAAAGAAATTGCATTGTTCGCTTAAGAGCAATAATACCGTTAATAGATGTTCAGTAAAGTCTGGCCCGGCTTCCCATTGGTTTTCGGAATCGCATTCGATAGGTGTTGGTTCGATTTTAAAGTCCTCTGGAGCGCTCTCCACGGAGTCGGTAATTAGTCGTGCAGCGTCACTGGCCAATGCTGCTTCTACCTATATAAGAATGTATGAATATAACTTTTAATAAAAGATAACGTTTCTTTAATGAAATTTTTTTTTTTATTTTGATTGATTAGCGGATTATTTTACAACTTATATTGATACATAAAGAAGTTGTAATTTAGACATATAAACTATTAATAAGTTATTAGTAGATGAGTCATTAATAATATTTTTTAAACAATCAACCATACGTATATATAATATTATTATTTGTGTATGTATATGATAATGTAAGCTGCATATATGTAGGTATAGTATAGTATATATATAATAAAATATTATTCTGGCACTTTTATTTATTTTGCACCACCATGTTATTGACTCATCTATTTTCCTCGTCTTTTCTGGGTTGCCTGGTAGAGATCGCTGCCAGCGATAAGGCCGCCTACTGTACATTGCTATATTATATTTTTAAGTTTGTAAAATGTATTCTATAAGGTGTACAATAAAGTATTTTTCATTCATTCATTCATTCATACCTAAGCAATGCAATAAATTGTTATGTGTGTAACTTGCATAATATATTATGTATAAACAATGTAAAAAGTGATATTATTATGACATAGGTACTGAATTTATGAATGTTAAAATTTAAAGAAGTTAATAATTTATATAACATACGGTAATTTCATGAGTCATTTTTGGAATTCTAACATCCGCAGTACTTCTCGCTTCCCAATCAGCTAGATAGGATCTCGTTCTTGAGTCTGAATGGTCGAATATCCTCAAACACGTAACATTCGATAATCCATAGCGTAATTCCTGAAGATCTAATGTATGAGCGTCTAATGACAGTAGCACGTAACTCTGGAAATACCGTAATTAACAAGCATATTAATTAATACCTATTAAAACCGTTCCGAGTATTAATAGGTGTAACTATTATAATTTCGAATTGAAACAAACAAGCAATCGGTATGTTACATATTTAAAATATGAATGGCATATTTCGGCACTTAAGTAAATAACAATTTCAAAATTTTACGTCCGTAAACATCATATAGCAAACCGTTTAATCCAATATTGAAATCTACCTTCTTTCCATGACAGATTCTTAAATAATCGACGTACCATATAATCCTCAAAAAACTTGACCTCATGCGCTTGACGCAGATAATCGAGTACTCTATCCGAAGGACAGTCCAAAATCACTCTCGTCTGACCGGTCGCTTTAAGTGACTTCAGCAATTGCCTATTATCCTCACCCGGTTTCAGTCGCTTAACTAACCACTTATGCTCAGGGTCTGCGTGTTTGAGGACTTCCTGTAATCGAATTAGCCCTGGAACAATATTGACATAGAGTATCGTGAATGAAGCGACTGCTGTTTATATTTGTATAAATTGTTGCCCAATGTGTATTTTGTGCGGTTATACTAAACAATCAATGCTAGCAGGTGGGAATAACTCATATTGCATTGCATCTATTGTCTAACATAGTATTGGGTAAAACAAATACTAAATAAATTCTCGGTCTTTAAATGCACAATTATGATTATTAGCAATTTCCATCCATTGCATATTAAATAAATATTTTGTTAGTCATTAGATTTATAGCTTTTAAATATCAATTTAAAATAGCTTAATATACAGAAACACAAATAACTACATATTCCAACGTGTACTTGAAAGAAATTGTACTTAAACTAAATTTATATATTACTTTTTATATAGTATGAATTATCGGAAAATCGAGACTGAAATGAAGAAAAGCTTAAAATATTACCTTCATCATCATCATACAATAGTGTATAAGTAGTCCAGTCGTTATCCTTAACATAAAGAGCGACTGCCCTCGACAGTTCCATGGCTTCAGGAAACAGATTAATGCTTGGGGGAGACGGTCGATCTAGACCTCGGAGGGGAGGCGGTCGCCATACTGCCTGTTGAAAATTAATATCATTGAACTCTATTTTACACAAAATTCCCACAATAGGTACACATAAAATGTACACACCTATAACATAATTCTCATGATCCTCGACTAAAGGTTGCCTGGAAGAGATCGCTGCTTTAGCGATAAGGCCGCCTTTTTGTACGTGTTTGTTTGTATGTGTTTTTTTCGTATTGTTTCCTTGTTTTTGGTGCAAATAAAGTATTTTCATTCATCTATTCATTCATTTTCATGATATTAATTTATGAATCTGAGAGAGTTTTTAATTTGAAGATGTGCTTATCATAAAAACGAAATAGAGAGCGTAGGTAATTTTCACTTGTTTCAAACTGTACTATTATTACTTATTTTTTTGTTATTTTAATACTGAATACGTTATTTTGTAATCTAAGCTGAATACGTATATAAGGAAACATATCTAATATTTGGGGACATTGTCAAGGATATTAGTTACGTCTCTTGAACAGTAACCTCACATACCGCAAATTCGTTTGCCAAAATACATATAACATTAACACGATTAAAACGAGTTTGGCAACACATACACTGCATTCTTAAAATTACATTTTTGGTTAGTGTTTAGGTACTTGGAGAAAATTATACTTTTTTATTTCTTTTTCAGGCAAGTATTTTTAGGACTTAACGCCTTTCTTTTATGTAATTCAGAAAAAGTTCCTGGGCATGTTTGGTTTTCTATTTAATTCTGCTTAAAAAGGAATGCTTTACAGATCAAAACCTATAGAATTTGCAAACTTTCTAGTTCAATTCCAATTTCCATTCACCACAGATTATCATAATTATGCCAATGCTCAGAATATACAACAACTATTGAAAGTTTCGAGAGCTCACTTGGATATGTGGGATTCCGGCAGCTCGACAATGGGCTTCAACAGCATCTGCGGAGTTCGAGTCAGTGGGCCCAAAGATTGCTATAACTCCACTGGCTAGAAGTTCACACGCTGCAAGGTGATATGAATCTTAGTTAGATAAGGATATGATTCAAAATTGTGTAAAGGGAGGTGAGTATAAGGGTTTGGTGTGGATTATTGATATCGTCGACGTGGTTAAGTGTACATAAGTTTTACAGATTTAAAAATTCGTGTGAGGTTTTTTAAAATTGGAATGTGATTCTCAATGACGATTTATGTATTTCATATCTTTATATATTAACTATATGTATATCTTATATATAAAATTCTCGTGTCACAATGTTAGTCTGCATACTCCTCCGAGACGGGTGGACCGATTCTCATGAAATTTTCTGTGCATATCGGGTAAGTCTGAGAATCGGCCAACATCTATTTTTCATATGTACCACGGGCGAAGCCGGGGCGGGCCGCTAGTTATATATAATAGTCCTTTTATCATTATTAAATCAACATACATTGAACATTCACTAAAAGAACGTGCATGAATAAATAATAACTCCAATCATAGACCTTAAAATAAAGCTTATTAAGCCACAAAAATATATATTTTACTATTATATATTTTATTATTTACTTTATAACAAGTTCCTGCAGTTAACAGTCAATAAAACTAGGAAGGAACTTACCCGCTTTCGAAGCCGCGAAGCTATCGCCATGGGGTGCGTACTTAATGTTCATCACGAAGTTATATTTCTGACTCTCCATAGAGGCACGGGCGAGAGACGACGCGAATGCCACTTCAGTCACCGTATTTGGAGGCAATATCACTCCTGCAATGGATTGTGTTTGTATTGGAGACTTTGGTCATGTTTATTAATATAAGTACCTATATGTAGTCGTAGATGTATTATTTAAAATATGTCCTATAAAACAATATACTCTACAATTTACATTGATAGCTCCAATACATCAATTCAAGACTATATTTACGGTAAGATATATTGCTAGTACCAAAGTTTCATTTTATGTTATGGTACATGTATGACAAGAACTGAACAACACAACACTTACCAATATTTATAGTTTTTTTAAGCAATATAAAATGTCGAAACGCTCCTTCGGTGTTGCTGCATAATGCCAGAAGTCCTAAAACTATGAGATGAAATTCTGCAAGAGAAAAGTTCGCGAGTTCACATTTACGACCTAAGCAAATAGGGGCCGCTGAAACTATTCCGGGTAAATAGCTGGTGGAGTTAAAAGTATAAAAAGATACTTGCCCTGCATTTTTATGATGATATTTTCCGAATAAACGTAGAAATGGAACAAGGAGATCCCGCTGGCATCTGTCGCATTACGACTTTATTGTAATCGTGCTTGCCTTGAGTATTGCAACCTTAGCTCTCCTAGCTTGCAACGTTTGCTCTTTGGGTTATAAACTGGGAGATTTATTAATTAAAAACACAATGTTCTCGATAATGTGCGGGTGATTAGAGAGCGCAGATGTAGACTGGGTCAGTGGAGCCGGTCGATGCGATCTTGGCCAGAAGTGCAGCCAAACAGTCTTGCTTTGACACGTGTTACGTCGTAGTTACTACGATGATACATTGCGTGATCGAACGGCACGCATTAACCACATATTTCGTAGAAACTACAAAGTGCACCGATTACTAAAGTAAATAATTATCTAATAAAAGCAAGCAATTATAACGAGTTGGTAGGAGAAATAGTCTTATACTTTGCTTCACTAGGTACCTACAGTCTAATAAAATGTACGCTATTTTTCTAGAATAATGTACAAACTAAAAAAATATTTATGTTCCTGTATGATTGCGTGTAATAACATACATGGATGTGGAATACTACTTCAATAACAGAAACTATATTTTTATAGCTTTTATAACTCAGACTTAACTTTATACATTCTGAGTATCAGAATAAATCTTTGAAATACTAGTTTAATAAAAGCTGATAGAGAAACTAAACGTAAACTATATTTGATAGAGTTATGATAAAATCAGCTCAATCAGTAAATGAAGATTTATCCATTTAAATCCACGAGTAAAAGTTATATAGTATCCCAATTTTCCATTTAGTGTGAAAATTGATAAACAATTGAATTTAGTTCTAACATGAACAAACGCATAATATATGATGCAATACGCAAACCTTTATAAAATATACTTTTATATAAGCTGTAAATACAGTTACACATACACTCTATTTATTCTTACGCTAAGGTTTGGAAAAGCAATTACCGTTAAACAACAGTACCTACATGTAAATTGGACGTCCCTTAGTCCCGCAGTGGCAGTACACGAAATATTTCTGTTCTGTTTCACTAATCGATTTTCTACAACGACCCATATTGTTCGTTTAGATAGCGTTATAATATTGTTGTTCTTAGAGAACTATTTTATTGAGACAAAATATCCAAAGAGATAGAAATATTAGGTAATATAAGAGTTAGTGGATATATAACTCTATTTTTAAGACATAATTAATAAAGTATTATAAAAACAGAAATTCCTGCTTGAATCATTTTATCATAACCCACATACGTTTTGCATATCATATGATTTAGAATAGATATGCAATGGGAATATGAAAGCAATTTCCGATTCAATACAACATTTTCATTTTATAATGCTCATCTTATAAAGTAAATGTGGGTATTTGAAACTGTGTTAGGAAAGCAGGGATTTAAAGTATTTTTCAGCCTAGCAATATTTTTCATTGCTATTAAAATTTTGAACTAAATAGCAATTCGCATGTGTGCAACTCTCGCATACATGTACGCATAACAGGTGATGCGATACGTCACGGCCATTCAAACATTTGGCCTAACTCCAGATCTAACATCTACTATTTTTATTATTAGCTAATGCACTTCATCGTGCATAATCTTTGAAGCATTTTATTGTCATTAGTCTTTTAAATCAATGCTTTTAAATGAGATATTCTCTGATATTTGATGGAGTCAATTTGTCAAATGGACTCGGCCTGAGGCTGGGACAGGAACATCATATTATTACATATAGTTACACTGTACAATGTACATGCTTTCCGCAGCGCTTGTCATCCGTGGATTAGTAAATTTCTTTTTTTATTCAAGATTTGTTGTTTTATCACGAAATCTTTCTGCAAAATGTGGTGCTGGTAGTATGGTGATGTTGTATTCATGTATAGATTGTAAAAAATGTTCAAAAATTTAAATAAAATATCAATTTTGCATTGATTCCTAAACTACCCTAATAGGGTAAACTTAAGACAAAATAAATATACGGAAGCAGTGAAACATTTCGAAACAACAATTTATATACATTAAAAGTATTTTGTCCACGGTTACAAAGATAGATAGATCGGTAGACATTAAAAAAGTTTGTTGCGGTGTGTAAAAAATATTCCATTTTATTTGGGCGACCTCAGTTAGGGAACATTTTTGTGGTCGTAAACCGCTTTGGGAAAAATACCAAAAGCTCTATTTCTGGGAACAAGAAGAATGCGGAAGTAATATGCTTGATTTATATTGACGTGTAGACCCTTGTTTGATATGAAGTTATTGATATAAATTTAATCTGTTCTTTCATATGAGCAGTATGTTATGATTCTTTTAGTTTATTATATGTATTTGGTAATATAAATTGATATTACGGAGGGAGGTTTTTAAGAGAGTCAATTTATTTGAAGTATGTATTTGATTTTATTAGATGATTTGATACATTGTTTTATTTTTATAAACTTGAAAGCTTATCTTACGCTATCAATATCTAAAAGTATAAGTAGGCAGAGGAAATTTTGAAGAAAGTAATTTTCACAGTAAAAAATGTTTTCGAGATATTTTGTCCGTCACGTCTGGATATCATATTTAGGTAAATATGAAGAGGCTACAATTCATTGCAATATAACTCAGGTTTGGAGAAGGGAATACCGTAAATCGAGATATTGTCAACACTACCGATTGGCAACTGTTACAAATATTTGTAAACAATGATATTGACTTACAATAAATAGTGTCACAAATAATCTGTTTATATTTGATGTTATTTGATTCTAATGCCAAAAATAACGCAATGAAGTCATTAATTAGTAATATTAAATAATTTTATATTTTTAAGAATGAAAAGGCATCTCTTGAGGTCTTACGATCTACCAATGAAAAGAAATACAGAGTCCTCTGAGGATTATAGTTACATAATTTCTATAAAAGAAATTTAAACTATACCTACAATGAAAGCTTTTAACATAATAACTTGTTATTACTAATCGAAACTAAAAGAGTTTGTTTAATTATTAAAATCATTTAATTTCAATTCATATTTAGAAGCTTTTATATTTTTCATTTTATAGATAAATAGAAAGTGAACAGAGAGCAGAATAAAACCGGCCAAGTGCGAGTCGGGCTCGCGCACAAAGGGTTCCGTAGCAGCAAATATAATAAATTACAGTTAAATCAACCTATCTCAAAAACTATAAGAGATACTTTGATCAAACCAAAAATCGTTGAAAGAGTTAATTAGCATGCATCACCTCTATTTTTTTTAGAATTTTATACCCCGTAGTTATAAAAATAGAGGGGGGGGGACATACTTTTTACGACTTTGAGAGCTGATATCTCAAAAACCATTCACTTTAAGAAAAATGTTTTTTAGAAAACTTTATATCATTTTAAAAGACCTTTCCATTGATACCCCACACGGGTATGTACATCGAAAAAAAAAATTTCATCCCTCAGTTACATGTATGGGGGGCCCCACCCCCAATTCTTTTTTTTACTATTTAGTGTCATATTTTTGTAGCGGTTCATACAACACATATTCCCATCAAATTTCATCACTGTAGTACTTATAGTTTCCGAGTAAATCGGCTGTGACAGACGGACAGACGGACAGACGGACAGACGGACATGACGAAACTATAAGGGTTCCGTTTTTGCCATTTTGGCTACGGAACCCTAAAAATGGGATGCCGTCAGATTGAATTAAAGTTAGTTCCAGTTTTACACAACATTGTTTCGGCTGAAAATGACATCAAAGAGCTTAAGTAAAATTGCCGAAAACTGGATTACTTGATAATTTTTTTGCAAAGAATTAACCATTTCAAAAGCCAAAGCAGCCGCTATACAAAAGCATATGCAAATTACATTAAAAATTGCTAACTAAAAGATGCTAAAAGTCATTACGAACGGACAGATCAGTCACAGAAGGCTAGTTCTCAACTAGATTTCAGCGGAAAAATGGGATGAAGTTTTTCTTCTTTAATGAGGGCTTGGGCCAGCTTCACTGCCGCAACTTTGTATTGAGAGAACTTTGTCAATAAACACCATTTCCCGCTCTTAGTGACCGTGATGGCGACGTGTTTCAAAACTATTGTATAAGTAGGCTTAGGGGCTCGGTAAATGAAACACGATATAAGGGTAGAACCTAGAAGTAAATTATTGTTGCTGTTTTCGTATGTACGGATATTAATTGATATGAGTATTATATTTCACATTATACCTACTCTTTGTATTGTTTTGCACACCTACCTGCATTAATTTTTTTTTGAGTACCAATTTAAAGGTTGTCCAATTCCTCAATGCTGTGTTTAATCTAAATAATTCATTATATACTTTGACAACTTTGATTTCGTTAAATCACAATATACATATAATGGTACGTTCAGACGCGTGGCAAGCAGCCTGGCAATCAGCCCGGCAAGCAGCCCGTGCACTTACGCTACAAACAAATAAACACGGGTGCATGCACAAACAACATGCTTGTGCCCGTGCCCGTGCTTGTGCTCGTTGAATGCCATTTTGAACGCAAGCGTCTGCCATAAAATTATTACCGTATGGATTTATTTGACATATTTATTTAAATATTTTAAAGATTATTTGTATTTTTAGAACGTTACAAAACAAAAAGTTGCGAGTTAGGAGAAAAAAAATATGAAACGACAAATCTCCAAAGACTTTGCATTATGTCGCTAAAGTAAATATTATACAAACAGAAAAGGAAATAAAAAGGTGTTTCTATTGTACATTATTCACGAATGTGATTTAGAATTCCTTTCGTTTTTATTGTATTCTTTTGACAATACTGTCAGTAATAAATTAGATGATTTTATGTTGTGTCACATAATGTGCGTTGAGGCCGTTTGATCCTATTTTATTATTTCAAATTTGATTTAACAAGATTATAATATGTGTAATTTAATGTTTACATCCATGATTTAGAAAGGTAAATGTTCCTTTATCTGGTAGGTCATGTTACTCACCTACTGACCTGTAAAGAAAAAAAAATAGATCAGTGTAATAGACTCAGAAATACGCTTGCCTCGGGCCGGATGCGTGGCTTTGCTTTATATTTTCATTGGGTGAAAAACACAGACGTCATAGATTCAACTTAACACGCATATTGCCATATATGTAAAAGATGCAATAGGAAGACATTTGTTTGCTTAAATTAACTTTCTTAAATCTTTTTTCTAACAGTCATAAAATTGCAGAACCACAAGAAATTCTTATACTTACCTAAGTTTCATAATAAACCACTATAACTAACACCTTTTAAAGAATTGTTGGTGTCTATATAATTTTAAATTAAAAAAAACTCAACTGAAAGTGTTTGTGCAGATAATACTCACCTTTTAACAGAGTTGAAAGCAAACCTTTCGTTCTAAATAAAATAAAACATCTTTCACTTAAGCTATGAAATAGTTTAAAAAATAACATTTTATGAAAAATGCATTGCAGGCGTCTTAATTCTGCAGAATTTCCAGCCATAATAGTAGCAAAGAACTTTAGTTTAAATTATAAAGCTTTCGTTTGCTTTAGATAAAACGAGAACGCAGTGGACACTTTCATGATAATTTAAAATTTCGCTGTAGCCCATGATATTTTATTTAGAACGCTTTTGAAGTACAGAGAATGTCGCGCATAGAATTAATGATGTTTACTCCACATTTTCGACCTGTTAGTCTGCAAAAATGTTGAACATATTGTCGAGGCGCAAAAAGTACAACGTAACGGCGCAACATTCGAAACCGCTGTCCTTTCAAAATATTTAGTTTGCTCGATTGAAATAATTGTACCTGACCCTTAGGGGCAGAATGTTATTTCACGGAACATAATTGATTTTGTCAGAATTGTTTTAATTGAGATAATTATGTGATTTCATTTATATTTGTAAAAGCAAAAATACTCTGTAATTCTTAATAAGTAATTATAAGTACTAATCAACTTTAGTACATACTTATTAAACAATTCATGATGTTTACATGGTATAACATAATAGTTATTTAACAATTACAAAAAATAATTCGATAAGACTGAAAACATGTAATTATATAAAAAACAACAATTATCTGAATATAATATGTTCGTTCTACAATTGCGAATAAGTGGAATGCATTAGATATATTATAACAATAAAAGCAATTGGATTTCTATAGCAATAATACTTCACATAAGTGAATGGGAGCGAGAATGCCACAATAATGTTTCATATCTGCAAAGTGCAAAATAATAGCACGCACGCTGCTATTTATCATGAACGTTACTTTTATTGCAAACGGGATCAACGTTATAGCTATTCTGTTTGACAAGTACCTATAAAATGTATTAAAAACTATGTAAAAAACTTGATATTGATAATTTCACATTCGTTACGTCTCATTAAACGTAAATGTATCTAATGTATGTTTTAAAAAGGTATCTCATACGCATACGCATAGATTTATAAAAAAAAAAACTAAAAGTGAATTTAATTTGAATTCTTATTTCTAGACTAGCTTCCGCCCGCGACTCCGTCCGCGCGGAAAAATTAAGAAAAATTAAGATTTTTTTTCTACGTATTTTTCCGGGATAAAAAGTATCCTATTTTATGCCCAGGATAATAAGGTATACCAAATTTCATCGAAATCGAACCGTTAGTTTTCACGTGATGCCTGAACATACAGACAGACAGACAGACAGACAGACAGACAGACAGACAGACAGACAGACAGACAGACAGACAAAAATTTTTTTAATCACATATTTGGGCTTGGTATCGATCCAGTAACACCCCCTGCTATTTATTTTTTCAATATTTTCAATGTACAGAATTGACCCTTCTACAGATTTATTATATGTATAGAAGATATAGATATTAGTCATATAGTATCTAAGTTAAGGCTGTAATCATTTTAGATATATAGATCTATATATTAGTCATAGTCATATACGTATCTAAGTTAAGGCTGTAATCATTTTTTATGAAAAAGCGGTTGAAATGAAAATTGATAACAATTTCAATCCTTCAGGGCGCTTTTTCTCGCACATTATTGGTGGAAAATTTTAATACTGAAAATTTTTTTTCATGTAGGTATATTTTTAATAGGTATGCCATTGATTTTAAATATCGTTTGTTACAATACTGTTGTATGCAAAAATTAGTATAGAATGCCAGATCATAGTTATTTTATGAATAATTGTGGAATGAAATACGACAAACGTGGTGTTTTATTGGAAAATGTTTGCTTTGAAATCGTTTGTATCAAATATATTTGTAATCGACGTTAATTACGTTTATATATTGGTTTAAGTTTTAATCGTATAAATTACTCACATACAGAAAACGTTAGGTAAATAATCAACATAATATATACATAGGAATAAAATGAAGATGGTAAAGATAATTTAAAAACTCGTCTACTTTTATTTTTATGAAGATTATTATTGACTTTATTGTACGATTCAGTTTCAAATGTCTTGTTGACAATGTAACTTGTAATTATGCGATTGTGGATGAAACAAATGTGGACACTAAATATATTTGGAATTAGATCTTTGTGTGAAACAGTTTGTACTACAAGATAGACATGAAAGCTTTGGCACATATCCAACTAGAAATCCGATTAACACCTATTTCAATAATAAATTTGTTTACCTGTTGAATAATTATGGAGATTTGATGCTTGTTTACCAGATTCTCTTACCAATTATATAAATGAATCGACATATTACTATATCGACAAGGCTAATCGTCTAATTTAACATGAGATAGTTGCCCAATTTGTAAGCAAGAATATGAATATGTTTTTCGCTTCACTCTAATTCTGCTTGTCCATTTTTGTTGTCTATGTCTATTTATAAATTAATTCACTTATAATATAAAAATTATAGATACAACGAATTTCTCAATTATTTTGGAATAAATACAGGTTTGATTTAAAAGTCCTTTTGCACTTGCAATTATGATTTTAAAACATTTCGATGCCACTCAATTATAATGAGATGCAATTTAAATGTTTGATAATATATTCTGCATTTTACGGAACGGAAATGCTTTATAGTCCGGAAATAAGTCGCTCTCCTACCGGCTAGGAACGTGGAGTACTAGGAAATTGAGTAGAATTATGTCGTTTAAGAGTTATGCAAACAGACACGCCATATAAGCTCGTCCTCATGGGTGCTCTATTGAATTAGCTCTATCTATTTACGTTCATTTCCACTAGTAAACCTGGTTGAAGATTTCTCTTGAACTACTTATTATTTCTTGTTGCGTTCAATGCTGAAATACATTTGTGGGTTTTATTGTTGTATTTTCATCGAGAATGTTCATTTTCACGTGGAATGGAAACACAATTCTACTACTATATTTTTTATCAATACGTGGATATGTATAAGATCTAATTTGTTATATTAACTTACTTGATTTTACACTTTTAAGACAAATACAAATATGAAGAATGAATGTATAACCAATAAAAAAATTAACAGAATAAATATACAGCTCTATAATGAAAAGCCCAGTAAATAATAGTGTTAATAAAATATCTTGTCCTTTTACATAACACAACAATGTAAGTAGTTTCCTACATTGTTTCCGTGACAGATTATAAGAAAACTTAAAGCTAGTCTCGGGAAAGGGCAAACTTTGCCGCGATGACAGGATTTCACGGAAGAATCTGTAAGTACGGGCGCTTTGATCGCTCAGCACTTAATTTAATTGGCAGGAAAATCTTCTCGACACTTCCTCCCAGTTTTATCAATCGACGTTACGTATCAGGGTCAGGGAACAATACTTTGTCTTGTGTAATTGGTAAAATTTACATAAATAAAGTTAAAGTTGATGATATTATTATGATGATGATGGAAAAAATACCTAGGTAAATAGTATATATAATATTATAATGGATTGGGGTTATTGCGAATATAGACTCCATATTTGCTGCAAAAATCCCCTTGCCATTTTAATTTTATAATTGAAACTAGTCCACCAAAGCGTCTAACTTGTGATATTAAAATATGAAAACAATTAGCTGTTTTCATATAGAATAGTTATTAATTAACAGCTTCGTTACCACCTTGGAATGTTTGTTCGCTCGAAAGTGTTTATATTATCCCCAACAAGGTCTTGAGCTTGTTTATGCATTTTAAATAGATTCAATCCCTGTGTGAAAGTGCAAACTACTTTACTTTGTAGGAGAAATATTAGTGTTTATATAATCATTAAACAAAGTCGCTTTCTCTATCCCTATATCCCTATGTATGCTTAAATCTTTAAAACTACGCAACGGATTTTGATTTTTTTTGAAATAGATTGATTCTCGAGGAAAGTTTAAGTATATATTTTTTTAGGTTTTAACTATTAAACAAAGTGGGCGACGTCGCGGGCCGAAAGCTAGTATATAATGTATGTACTTACGTGTTTTAAAATATTAGGTACCTTTGTGCTATTTCTATAAAGATTTACAACTTTTTACAAACATTGTAAGAAAAGAAAAATACTGTTCCAAAGTGCTTATTTAAGTCCATAATATATATAATAGATAAATTAGATGGAATATAAAGAGACACCTTTGTCAAATTATGTGTAGGTATAAACAATACTGGAATAAAATAACTATCTCTGTAGGTACTTTAACAGAGGTTCACGTTTTAGTTTTACATAAAGTAGCAAAAATCCAAGTATAGAACAACAGTAGAATTTTTTTCATTAGAAAATATTCTTTATAACTATTATTAATTTATTTGTATGAATGGTAACTATTTGATTTTGTCGAAACGAATTTATTTTCTGATTCACAATAGAAAACTCATTAAATTAAATAGTAAGCATTTATAATTAAGATTTCTCGAAATTTCCTTTAAAACCACTGTTATGTCAGCTATTTGTAAGAGGAATGGGAGCAATTAGTAAGCGCGAATGAAATTTTTGACTTCGTTCATTCGTTCATTTGCCAAGATAATTGAAAATGAGGTGAATAAAATAAAATAACGAGTCATTTGCATTGCATCCTTTATTTATTTTACAGCCTCGACAAATAAGAGGGAGTTAAATGTTAATAGTACGCATGAGTCTCTGTGGATTGTGTATGTGTCATGTAGGTATGTTGAATTATCTCGCCTGAATGGAGAAATCAGTGTAAAGAAGAGAGACTGAATGAAAAATAATTATGGCTAATAAATAAATGAAAAATTAAAAAGATTGACAATAGCGTTTTCTAATTTACCTGCTTGTTGTAATTATGGAATAGGTACCTATATCATATATATATTTTATAAGCAACAAAAGCTTTGAAAGGTTAGTGGTTCAATTTTATTTATTTATTTATATAGGTTCAATCTGATAGATGCTCTCCTGACGATGTTTGCGTTTTTTAAATAGCAATAAATTATCTTTAATATAAAAAACGTGTTGACGGTGACTGCCGCAGATCCGTTGGAACTTGGAATACAGCCAAATCGGCGGTTTTGCTGACCATATATGGGTTATTAAAATGCCATTTTTTAAATATCCATTACCGTCATCTTCCGCAACACACAATATGTTGAATCTATAATAAATAACTTAATAAATTCTTCAAGAACATCGTTCCGCCAACATTTAGATTCAAAATTAAATGGGCATCTACCTACCTTCAATTTCCCCGTTCAGCAAATTTACAATAAACGAAACGTTTTATCAAATCGAGTAACTTTTAGAGTAATATAATGACCGAAATATTAACTGTACGAAATGTATTTACTTAGTTGAGTTATGTTTATAGATATGTATGTAGTTGGGAGATAACTTATAGGAATAAATATCGGCAGAATTACTTCTTGGAACGTACATTCAAACCTTTTTTTTATTGATCGACAGTAGTGAGTTTGTCTCTTCCCTTTGAATTCTTAGCAAAGAAGAAAGAGATACGTATCTGGGTAGATACGTATCTCTTTAACTCAATAACAATTTTCTATCTTTGAAATATCAGACTGTTCAAATATCTGAGATTAAAAATATATATAGAAATACCACACGTCCAAATAACGCTAGGTAAACTAACCTTGCGAAACGAATATTTGTTGCTCATGATTAAGAATATCCTTTTACGAGCTATGCTGCATTAAGTATTCATAACACGAGTAATTAAGATCAGTAAAACAGGTGCTCACACATTACGTAAAGTGAAGTCCCTCGACGATCCTCCGCCAGTAATAATTATTATAATAAAGTAATTATTTCGGCGTCGTTAGAGTCTGAAAGCTAAGATATGTTGGGTATAATTTATGTAAGAACACGAACTGATGTGGATTTAAATTTAACCCTCGATGTAATTGACGGCTAGTGTAAACTTCGCCTAAGTATAGAAGTCAACACGCGGTTATATTTGAAAGTTTATTTAATTCAGTTGGAGGCAGTCGAGGCGCGACGTGGAATGAATTGGTCGGATTGCAAGAAAGCACCTTGGTTGGACTACTTCGAGTGTTTTGTATTTTCTTTTGCTTTGAACGGTATTACTGAACACTTGGGAAAGTTACCTCTTTCTCCGTTGAATTTTCATAATTTGCGCTTATCTGGGTATTTCACGAGGTATTTTTTGTTGTGATTTACGACGTAGGATTGCTAATGATACAAAGAATACCATCAAAGAAATGTGTATGCATTTTCTACTGCTTACTACAGACAAAATATGTGTATACTGCAGAAATTAATTGTGCAAACAATTACATCTCAGAGCGATAATAAGTTGAGTCCTACTTCTGTATGATTCAGAGAGAGCCGAAACTATTCGGTAAGCAAATAACAGAATTGTTTATATGAAAATTCCTCGTTTCCATACTTGTGCAATATGTAGCGAGTATCATATCTAATAAAGGTTATACGGGTGCTTCACAAATTGACGTCGTAAAAGGGCGATTTATTCGAAATAACCAAAGTTTGTGAACTTTGTTACGTATACTCGTAGGAAAATGTTAACGACGTTTCGGGGTTCAAACTTTGAATAATTATTAAATTTATAGATGTTCTGAATTTATTATAATTTATAAATTGTAATCATGTATATGCATAAATGATTATGGTTCATGTTTTTATTGCATTTTTCAATTTTAACTTTGTACTCTGTAATAAGCTTTATTAATTTATTCCAAACTTTACATGTGAATAACTTGTAAAAGCTCATTAGTTAAGTACAAAATTGTGTTTAAAATGCGTAAAACCTTATCTTTTTCATTCTCAAAAGAATAGTGAATTATTAAAGTCGATTGAACTTTATAAAGCATTTTAAATATCATCCACCGTGTCTTCATTTGTGAGAAATTGTAAAACTCTTTTGTCAATTTGCTTGTGAAAGATATTCTGAATAAAGATAATATCAACTGCTTGTCTTAAGGAAAATTGGAATAGAATTTCGTTAGAAATTCATTCACTTACGCGTTTTAAATCAATATAGAAAATAAATAAAAAATGTCATAACCGAGAGAAATCACAGTATAATAGAATTATTTGTCAAGGTATATTTTCTAATGATAATGTGGTTATAAGTTTAAAAGCTTTTACGCCGTGGAATTCCTGAAAGTGTATATACGATCTCTTTTTCCACACAAAAGAATATAGAAGAATCATTCACAAAGGTAACTTATTTCTTGCGATTCCCTTAAGGAAAGTAAATTTGTATTATATACGAAATGTGTGTAAAGCATACGATACCATCTATCTTTGTGTCAAAAGGAGAGTATTGAAAAATCTTATGTAGCTTTGTGAGAAAATGACGTGATTATCGCTTGCCTTTTCACGTTTCGCATTTAGTGTTATTGTTCGATACTTACGTTCATGAATCGAATCATTTGACTCGATGTTATTGATTTAGATTTTTTCCTGTATGACAATTTTGTTGGAGTATAGTTGGAGGGAATTTATATTAATGTCATAAGTACAACAATCAGAAAAGGTATCTTACTCTAATATTTTTGAATTATTATTAAAAACATCTACCATTGTAAATTAGCTTACGAAGTAACGTATTCATTAGTCAAAAATGTTGGACTTTACCAAGAACCTTACCTTTACTTTACCATTGTATTGACAGCCATAATTAATTCGATTCCATTTTCCATTCTGTAAAAAGTCATTAAGGATTTTCGTGTAATTGTATTCAAATGTAATTAATAAAAAACAGTTCTATCAGTAATTTATACGTTTTCCCGTGCGGCTGCGGTCTGATCCACGTGTCAAGGTAATGGCTCTGAAAAGATTTATTAAAACTCGACACTCGCTGAAAGATTAACTTTTCTGAAAACATTATACCCTTCTCCCTGATAGACTTGTAAAACTCAATAACTGTTCAAATAAGTTTTGTGACTTGACAAATTCCTTGTACGTTTCATTATGCTAACATCTTTTTATATTTAATGCTACATCGCGACTTTCAGTAGGCTTTTTAGTTTTTACAAAATTTATATTCATTTATTTTAATACAGTTTTAAGTAGTTTGATATTCATCAGTTGTTATAAGGTACCTAATAGAGAATAAAGGGAAATCATAAACATAGTTTGTAAATATATTTTACCTTAAAAACTTCACGAGACACAAACCTTATGAACTTAGCGTAATTTAAAAAAATAAAATATTAAATCATTGTTAAATCTATGCATGTTTTTGAACCAGCAAATTCGCATTGAATTATTTGCTCCGTACATTGTGCATCTTAGATAAGTAAAATTGTTACATGTACATCGTGCACATACCCCTTCGGATTGTCAAAGCTAGCTATCCGAATTTCGAGCAACGTCGACTTAGCGGGGATGCATGCAAAATCCGAACTGAAGGAATCTGAACTCGACGAACGGAGTGAAATGCAAAATGAACAAAATGTTACATTGTATGTGTTCCTGTAATATGCTTATTGAATATTTGTGCATTGGATGTTGTAAAGAGGAGCGCTACTATACTCTCTAATTAGACTGAGTGCCTTTATTCAACGTTTTCAACTGTCAGATTTCATTGGAAAATGAAATTATGTATATACAAACACGTAATGGTTATAGCATTGGAGTTTATTGCTGCTAATATTCAGAAAAAAATGTATACATATAAATAAGACCAACATGAATACATAAATAAAACGTGTGCCGTTTGACATCTTTTAAATTAGGTGTGTAAATACGAAAAAATAATACGTAATATCGGTAAATGTACCGAGCATAATGAATAAGCATGACATAGACGAATCCCTGTCTTGAAAACATTTACCGTTGCTTATAAATTTTGGGCCGCATAAGTAAAACGAATGAATATTGCATTATGATGTGAAGGTTGGATCTTTATGACTGGCCTTTATTTTGTCTGTCATGTTATTTGAAATGAGCGAACTGAAATTGTCGGTTTCAAATAAATGTTTATAAAATTTTACGAATGCACTTGTATACAGTGTGTTTCACGGTTTATAAGTGTGTTATAATTTATAACACAATTTGTGTCTTACACTATTGTAAAATATACAAGGAAAAAAATATGAAATACCAAGAATTTGATCATCGATCGATAGTTCACTTTTAATTATTTCGCCGCTGAAATCAAACAGCCACTTTGATAATTTGTAATGTAAAATTGATTAAAATTAAAAGTTTATTATAATTGAAGTATTAATTATTAGTAAAGCCAGACTTTTGACTGTCGTTGGTTAAAGCATTTTTCACTTGTTCGAAAAGAATTTTAAATAAAATAATGCTCCAATGGCGAAGGTAGACTTAATGACTATTGCTTTCCTGCTATTGTGAAATAAGTGCTTTGACAATTACTTCCGCCTTCACATCAACTTTCAGAGCCGTTTTTTTACAAAGATGTAGTTAGGTAAGAATTGTTCTATAGGACAATAGAAGCTAAAAGAAAACATTAAAGTTAAATCTTTCCTAAACTAATACATATTTTTTTATTTTTATATTATTGAAGTAAAACTTCTTTTGATAGTAAAATTTCAAGGTCGCGTCATGGCAATACCGTCACGACATGGAGTAAGGCAAAGCATGTAGAAGTTTCACTTCTGACACGTGTGCTCGGCACACACGCTCTTTTTCATTATATTATTATTATATAATGTGATCAAATAATTTTCAATAATGAAGTAGCAATATTGAATGCAATAACTCATAACTCATAATATACTTGTGTATCGAATAAATTACCAACAAAATAGCATCGATATCTGTAAGGGGAAACGATAAAAATAATGTTTCAAGCATGGCGTGCAGGCCACCTTCACTTAACGTTGTTTTACGAGTTCCAATTTAATGTACATCACTTAAAATTGGCGAAATCGTTGTTACAGTTACCGTTTTAGTTTTATAGCCGCCATAAATTTTGGGTTGAGATGGAATCAGCGAAACTATATAGGTTACAAGTATACGCGTGTACAAGGATTTAAGCAAATGAAATGTATGCGGTTTATAGGATTGCAGATTGGTTTGAAAAGCTTTCGTGTTATTGTTTTGATAATGTATTGATTAAGCTGCATTGTGTAGCAGTGTTACAGATTAAATTGCAATTAATGTGTTTTTGTCGGTTTTAAAGTTCATATACAGGGTGTCCCACTGTTGGTATACTAAGCCCAAAGGAGGTTATAGATTTGCATACACTGAGTACGTAAAAAATACTTAAAAAATTCCAGACGCATTTTTTTTTCAAGTAGATGAATTCTTAAAACTCTATGTGTACACCCATAACAAGCAACCCGCCCAACTTTGTCACCAGCACATGAGCTATCGTTTAATATTATGTTTTCATAGACAAAATGCTCACATTAGAGAAGCGGTATATGCCGGCTGCGCGAAGCTAGAGAAGAAAACATGGATTTTCAGGAAAAATTTAGCAAAAAATTTTTGACGTAATTTTGTTGTTTAAGTATTTTTTACGTGATCAGTGTATGCAAAACTACAAGTCTCTTCGCGCTTAGTATACCAATAGTGTGACACCCTGTATATATCTTTGTTCTGTGGAATGAAAATAAATAAATTATTACTAATATTTCTATAGAACACACCGTGTTATTTTTTTTTAATTTGAAGTGTAATCGATGTGGCATAGACACTGATAATGATCGATGAAAAGTTATTGAGTTTTAAATTTCCAATATTTTTAGGGAAGGAATTGTGTAATTTTTTTCATTTCTTTGTCGACGATGGGTATATCTCTAAGTCTTGGTTACACCCACACACACACACACGCGCAGGTACATTTTAAAATATTATTTCACATTTTTACTTACGCAATTTTTATGTTGCGAAATCGGGGTTCTATGAGTAAATAAATTAAATTTAAACGCCAATTAATAATTATACTACGCAAGACTATTAATTATTTTGCTACCAGTTAATCGACACGATCTATACTAATTATCCCTAATTCTGTGTGTGATACAACATCTATACCTATTCATGTATACATCTTCTGTTATTTGCTCTATATACTAAGCTCTATATATTGTATTGAGTTTAAACGATATTATGTTGGAAGTTATGCTACTGATATCATTTAAATATTACTGTTAGGGATATTTTCTAATACAATTTATTCTACATAATACAAAAAAGTTTCTACCTATTGGTTGATCTTTCTTGTTTTTAAGGGGTTAACGAACAGGCGAATCGTGTAAAAGAAACCTCTTTACTGCTGATATGTGTGCTGTCTATAGATGTGTCCTTGGATGTCTCCACAGAATGTCTCAAATGAAAATATGTGGTAAAATAGAAATGCATGGTTGAATTTTTGACCAAGAAGTATATAAAAGCCCATTTAAATAATGAATGCAAAGCGACTCTATCAGTTACGTACACGCAGACCGCAGTATTAATTAGAATGAGTGGGATATATTTGGCGCTAAAATAATAGTAAAAGATATTTTTCACATTCAACATACAATATTTGATATTTATATTTCCGATAGTTACCTGTATAACATCTGTGTAAAGATACTTTTATTGAAACATCCTGGAATGCGAACGAATATGCGGATAACAACTACCTAAATAGCACTAAATAGGTAGATACATAAGAGTGCTATTAATTTATCGTTTCTTCTTAGCCATATACGATAACATTGGTTTTCTTGGAACTGGTTTCTTCCAAGAGTTTCGATGTATTATGTGACTTGAAGAAAAATAAAGCGAAGTTATGAACACTTAAATTCTAAAAATATACGAGCGGTGGAAATCTTTCCTTACAAACATTTAAGGTTTTTTCTCGTGAAGTTTTTTACATAACATAATAAACTTAGAAATATCTGTCTTTCCCACACGTGAAATGTTTCGTTTATATTTTTTTACTTGGTGGAATTAAAGATTACACTAATAATTATACAGTGACATTTCAAGTATGGTTTCAATATAATGAAAAATCTGAGCACCTATTACTTGTAGTCAACATATTAAACAATTCCAAACAATAAATATTCTCACAGAGTCCCATGAAAAAAATATTAATGAAAATGTGCCAAAATAAAGGTCAAGCACACATGTAACGTAAAATTTTTATGCCGTCCTGCCGTAAATCACTCGCGTATAAAATATTCTGAATAACGAGGCTACAGTGCGCTGCAAGCTGAACTTTGTCGTGATTTGCATTTAAAGTGCCTCTACTGATAGCGGTTTGGAATGCGTAAATATCGTTACACCGAATTTCCGATGGACCCCGCAATTTATTACCAATCGATAGGCTTAAGTAATGACAGCGCAAATCATTTACTAATAAGTTTGTGGCTTTACGAGCGTGTGTACGTTCAAATGACGATGTACGTGACTAAGCCGACGTCTTGCCGGGTTTAAGGCAATGCTTGTATGTTTGTGTTTGTTATGAGTATACATTTAAGGGGTTATGTTTTGTATCAAAGAGGAATGGAGGGTTAATTTATGGAAAACAATCATCACTTCCCGTATTAACTAAGTTTAGGGTATTGCGAATACGTCTTTTTCATAGAGCAGTATTGTCATGCGTAACTAAATTATTAATTAATTCTTTTATTTATTCCTCCTACTAAATCATCAGGAATAGTAAGTACATTTCATAATGTAAAGCTCACATATAAATATATTAAAACAACCTTATATGTAACTAGCTTTCCGCCCGCGGCTTCGCCCGCGTTCTCAAAGAAAAACCCGCATAGTTCCCGTTCCCGTGGGATTTCCGGGATAAAACCTATCCTATGTGTTTATCCAAGTTACCCTCTATATGTGCAAATACATCCAAGGAATAAAAAGTTTCATACAAACTTCTATCCCCTATTTTACCCCTTTAGGGGATGAATTTTCTAAAATCCTTTCTTAGGGGACGCCTACGTTATGACATCTACCTGCATGCCAAATTTCAGCCCGATACGTCCAGTGGTTTGGGCTGTGCGTTGATAGATCATTATATCAGTCACCTTTGAGTTTTATATGTATTTATATAGATATGTGTGGGAAGATAAACAACCAATATGCAGAGTATAAATAAAAAGCACTTAATGAATTTCCTAACATACAGATTAGAGAGTTCACAATATGCTTATTAAAACATAGACACTTTCTAACGAATCATTATTACTGAACTCGTGGGAAGTGTTTCAGGAAAATTCACGGAATTTGTTACCAGCATATTTGTACCTATTCTATGAAACTAATTTCATGTAAATACACATGTTGACCGCTTGTTTGAGTTGACCGAGTGAACTTTGTAGAAATATACCTACTCAGATGAAATTTTCTTTTCAAAGCAATGATCAAAATACAGTGTAATAATGTGGATCTTTAAAATTCTTCTTTGATTTCAAGTAAATCTAGTATTTCGATAAGTGATGAATAGATAAATAGTTACATAATAAATCAATAAAACCCATTCTTGCTTATAATATTATGCGTGAAGCAATCTTCTTATAATATATATAATGGAAGAAGCAATAAGATGTGGCTTTTAATCGCATTGCTTCTTTTGACCGATTATTTAAAGTATTTACTATTTGGTGAAAAGCGGAATACTCTGTAAAACTGTTAAGTAAGCGTGTAACGTGATAACGTAGGTTCCATTAATTTGAGTTAAACACTCCTTGGTGTTACATTGCTCTGGGCCACGTGAAATGTGGTGCAGCACTACTAACGGCTCTAATGAGGGAATTCTCATTAAATAGATTTGATGTATACTTTAATAAATGTTTAGCAACCGCTTTCCTTAGCTTAGTTCTTTAGTGTAAGATTAACTAGATTTTCGTAGGAGTCGTGTTTTGCGAAATGAGCCGCTTACTCAGCTTAATGAGTTACTAAGTACTAGTTTTGTAATTTTAGTAGCAATTACGTGACGTGAAATTGTTTTTGATTTTATGATACCTTTACCTTAGAATGACGGTGTAATTTTGTATTTGAAGCACTGCAAAACGCCCACGATAAAACCTGGCGATATTAAAGTAATTATGAATGACTTTGCATTTTCCCTTAGGAAACTGGCCTACATCTTAATTATTTACTTATTTATTGTTATCCTTGTTGGGGTTTCTTCTTCTTCTTCTAATTTTTTTTCTCTGCTTGCGTAGAAATATACATTTTTGAAGGACGATCGATCTCTATCTTAAGTTCTAATATAGCTCTTAAATAATAATATTATCTTTATTACGTAAAGGTGCAGGTTCATAGGCTGATGACATAATAAAATAGAGCCAATAAAACTGAAATGTATTGGTGGAACAAACGCGATGCAGTGATAGTTAATAAACGTTGAACCTATAGCAAAGAGACGTTTTAATCACGTAGAAGCAATAAAACGACCGACGGGCGACGGCGTCTGTAGGCGCCGCAACATAAATTTGCTTCACCATTATTAACTATAACTACTTCTTGCTACTTATTCAGTTTATTGCAATAGTTTTTAGGTAATTTTTCTGAAATTAAAATAGACCTCGTTGTCACATAATATATGCTGAGAAGTTCGGAGAAGTATTGACTTATCATTTATTTCAATCCAAGCTTTTCAATATTGGTGGGACTATGGCCACACGTCACCACAAGGCAATATGCTACTGAAATTGATATTTTTAATTAAAACTTATATCTAAACGTATATCTTTATATACTTAATCTGGCATTGCATTTAAGAGATCGTGAAATTTGAAATACTTTTGTTTTATATTACATTTATATCCTTTCTTCACATGTACGGTTGTACTGTTTTATTGTAGTCACTTTTCATTTTACTCGTTAGATAAGAATCTTACTGTTGTGAAATAATATTTATTATATCGTAGTTGTTACACAAATCGTTAGTGCAACCACGCACACCCATATCAGGAAATGGAAGTAATAGGTTAGTTCACACGAGGAAAATATCTTTTCACGATATATCGGCGCAAAACCGTAACATTTTAAGAGCTATATTTCATTTAACAGGTGTTCCTAGTTCCTATTTAATTTAGCTCCGAAGTTATTAGTTATATTTCTTTTTGTGGTAACGTGAGGAAAGTTTAGTATTATACAAGTTGCACTCAGTCAGATTGGTTTGAGACTTTGATACAGAGACGATGTGTCCTATAATTGAATTGCTTACGTGCTATGTAACTTGATTTATTTTTATAATAATAATTACAAAGAGTCCACCTTAAACTTACGACTTACCTTCTCTAGATAAAATAAAACTGCGCAATCCCACATTACCTAAATGTTATGAGAAATTTCATTCTAATATGATTAAAATCTTCATGTATGTAGATTTCTAAAATTTAGCTCGAATTTTCAAAGGAAAGGACATTTGGGTAGTTGAATAATCGCTTTCGCTTTCCTTCTATTGTTTTTACTTCGGGAACTGGATATCACGAGGTCCTGTATATGATGACCCTTTTAGAAATAAGCTATCTCACTTAATGACATTTAAAACCTATCTAGAAAGACTGTAGAATGACCTTTATATTTTCAGAAAATAAATCAATGTAACAGATATTCCCTGCATTCGCTCCATGTCCGTCCGCACAACGGGGCATTAGACTTCACAATAGAATAAAGTAAAGTGCCACGAGTTATCAAGCACGTACTGTTCATTGACTCCGTTTGTGCCCACGTCCTCTCGACAACTCTTAATCACGAGTCACAAGACTCAACTAACCCATCCCTTTACGTGGGCTTCATATTAATCTTACCGATTCAACATCAATTCAACCGATAAAACAGATAAAGTGATCCGTAGATTTGAACTGACGTTTTTTAGTTTTACGGTCATGTTTGCGAACGGTATACACGTCTGTCGCTTCGTTCCAATTGATAAAAATGGATGGATTTTTACCGTTGGGAATTGAAATGCAAAGATGAAAAAACCGTGTTATTCCAAACTGCGAAGTATTTGTCGTATGAAAGCATATAAACGGTCTTCCAATTCGAATAAGAGAAAAAATTAAAAGTCAAAAGGAATCCGAGATCAATGAAACTTTTTTGTTGATGTTGATTTGTACTAATAGAGCATAATTAATAATTAACGAACGTTTCATGACGGCTGAAGTACAGTTGCATTAAGTGTCATGCTTCAAAATAACAAATGAATTAACGATAAACGGTAAATAGTACTTTGAAATAATTTAGCAGGATTTTTAACGCTGAGCGTGCTGTGCATGGAGGAGTTTTGTGTAAAAAGGTATTCAGAGGTGAGAGAGGTACCTAGTTTTAAACAGTTATTGTAGCAATAATATCGCAAGACATTGTCACTGAATCTAAACAATCAGCGGAAGTGCATAAAGTTGTTATCAAAGTTAGTTCGTACTTCGGGCTGCGGCTTGTCCCCGTTAATAGTCTAATAGTTTAATTTTACCATTACTTACAATAACTGAACACTATACTGCTCTAAGCTCTAGGAATTATTTAATATTATGATGCTCTATTATAATATGACTCATGTCTTACTTACTTCTACTTACATTTATGTGTTTTTAATGTGAAAAAAAGTACATATCTAGTGAATGTGGACAGAAAATGTGAAATTCTTTCATGATTCAATTCATGATTCAATATAACATAAATTAGCTGCAATTTGTTAACAACTAATATAATAATAGAGACAATGACTCGACCTGAATACGCAGTCTAATTAATCAAAGCAAAGTTAGGTCGTACACGCCAATTCTAATGTAATTCATACACAATAAAGTACACGAAATAAAACCTAACACACGAGTTAATAGCTCAATAGTCGCTCGTAAATCTCACATGAAAGGAACAGTGAAGAGAATACAGTGCAGAATACAAAAGTAGGATAAAAGCAAGAGGTGTGAGTTTATTGTAATGACCTATTATTTTCCGGCGCTCATTATGGCAACTAGGAATCCCGTTTTCGCCGGATTTGCCCTATATTTAAGCATACTTGGTTATTGTTTCGTTACATAATACATTTTGATCATATTTTCGAGATGTGGAATGTGGATATAGAAGTGCGCAAATATTGGTATTGTGAAAGATTATCTTTCATATTAACAATATTCGTTCTTTGTTCAACAAATCAAATTACATAGATACATATTTTATTCCACAGGAGTATTGTGGAATAATTACTTTCAGTATTAGTTAGTTAAACATTTTGCCGTCGTAAATAGTGTAAAAATTACAATTGTGCTATTTACTTTTAAATTAACATAATAGTTTATACCTATGACAGAATTTAAAAAATCTAGAGTACCTTAAACGATAGTTAAGAATTAAATAATAATCTGTTCTTTTATTGTATTTCTTATTTACTTTAAAAATGTCTATCGATTTTCACAAGAATAAAATAAATATATTGATAATAACCTAAACCTAAATCCGATGTGTCATTTCATCAGTGATAGCGATAGTCCATATAATAATACAATGTAATGATTTTCCGTTTGCCCTTCCAATCAATAGCTATTGGAAATAAAAAGCATAAGTAAACAAATTTAAGCTCCCACATAGGAAAACATTAATCATGGAATGAAACGAAATAAAAAGCAATACTTACGAACTACGCTCTTGAGAATTACAGTTTAATATCCGCTGTTATAACTGACGTGTCAAGAGTCGGAATATTTAACCATTTACTGTAACCACCTTATATTAAGCGTGTGGGGGCATAATTCTAACAATATTAAACGTTACAAGCCCTCTGGTCGGCAAAACATGGCACTCGTTAACAAGATCCGCCCGTATTGCTGCTCAGGGGAGTTTGTCAAATAAGCAAGCTTTTTTGCCTCAGTATTAAAGTTAATCGGATTGCTGTTTTGTGTTTTTGACACGTAACTCATCAGAGCTACGTGATATAGCTAGAATAGGGGGTGCAGTTTGTAAACAAGCGAAGCGTTATAATATTTCTCAGAAGTGAAGCAATATTAGTGAATATGAGCTTGAGTGAGTGCTTTCAGAGTAATCAATTTGGAGTGTGGTTAAGTATCGATTCTTAGATGTTGTAACATTATAGGGGTTGTTAGCTGCACCGACGTGCCACGTATATTTAATTGGCTTAAGAATTTAAAGTGTATTGAATACGTATATTGAGTTATTGACTATGTTTACGATATATTATTTTGATTGTTATAACATATTATATTTCTATAGATAATAATAATAAATGTTTACGGCTTTCAATAAAATCACATTATTGCAGTAGTAATTTCTTCATAGCACACAATGGCATTGAAAATTTTCAAGAGATATTAGGTATACTTAAATATTTTGGGATGCATGTGTAGGAGACTGTAAAATAAAACACAATAAAAGTAAAACGATTTATTATTTTAGTCAATTTACGTATGAACTTACAAAATATATTAAGATTGTAGACTGAATGTTTTGGCACACGTTGAGCTGTTAGTCACAAATGCAATACTTTCCGTTGTTTTATTGAATTACCTAATATATTCCATCTATAATTCTTTTACCGTGGTCAATTTTAAATACACGAATCTTATTTTCTACCCACAAACTTATTTCTACTTATCTCGCATTTACACCAATCTGAAGACCCAATGTTAGCGGTTCTATAAAATGAAATAGACTTTCAATAACTTCACACTATACACAAAAACAAATACAGGGCTTAATTTTCTGATTGTTTGAGATCCTTTTCAAAAACTGTACACTATTTGTTCAATAAAATCCCTGTTGAATATTTCATTGGCCAATAAAAAAAGTAATTTGCCACGAATTTGACGGGCCCAATTTGGTATTAGAATCAGAATTAACGATCAAATTTGGCAGCCAAATCAAATTATACTGTTATACGTAGCTTTGTCAATATGTTGATTGCCAACATTGGATATTAACTTCTCTAACGCTTGAATGTTAATCGGTAACCGAAATAAACAAAAATTTATATCCGCTTTTATGACGTCATTGTGGTCGGTCGGATGTAGTGTAAATGAGCTGTAAAACACGACGTGAGCACTTTCATTTAATAATTGAGTAATTAGACGTACAAATAACGCTTTTCTCATATTCCTTAAGAACCAGTTTAAATATAATCTATTTGAATGAAATGGTATTTACAATAGCTTATGAGCAGCTTCAAATTACAATTATGGAAGATGAATTCTTACAGATTAATGTGTCTATTTACAAAAAACTTGCATAATATTTGGCACAAGTTTATTTGGCAAGTTTTAGTTCATTTAACATAATATATTATCTTGAAGTCGAAAACATATCTATATCTAAAAATATTAAAATACGTACGTCACAACAATTTTATTGTATCTTAATTTATTCGATATGAGTTATATTATTATTTACACTGATCTCTGAAATACGGCAGTAGTTGTATAAGTTAATTTGTGTAAAAAGCAATCGTAAACGCAAAACACATTTTACGATACGGTACATAAATATTTTTATAATTCGTTCATTCACACAATTGGCACACAATGAAACTCAATTGAACAATATAAACAACCAGGTACACCCGGTCATTCATAATAACTTACTTATAAATATTATCAATTAATTACATTCATACAAAATTAAAAATATCTCCGCATCAAATGAACAAAAAAAACGAGAGAATTAAATTAATGGCTGTCATCCTATGTCGTCCCTTGACGTTAACGAATCGATAAAAATTTTCATTACGACATCCCGTTTCCCTTAGTTTAATCTTAAAATTTGGTACGTTATCAGCCCATGCCTACACGTCACTGGGGGGCGCGAAGGCACGGTCTGGTCGCTAGTGCAGCTGGCTCTTAGTACTGAATCCATAGTGCAAGTACGGGGAATCCGCCCCCTCCCGCGGCCCGCTGCCCCCTCCGCTCCCCCCGCTCGGACACTTCAAAGCAGAACGTAGCTCGGATGCCATCTCTGAGCAAAGCGATGCCTGAACGGACAAAGTAAACGGAACGCAGTAGATTTTATACTGGCGAGCAGATAAAGTAAATGTTTAGAAAAAGTTTACCTCCTCCTTCTGTTGATTAGTGTAGCGTGAAAATAAAAGTACCGAGTATTTATCATGGAAGTATTGACTACGGATTAAAATAGCGCTACTTACTGTCTAGCTGTTTTAGGTACATAGTACAATATAATTAACAAAGAAACAATTTCAGAATTAATTAGCCAAACAAATGCTTACATACATTTACCTATGTCGTTTAAAAATAAACCTAGAACAAAACAAAACATTAAACATAAATAAAAATCCATGAAACTTATAAATTAAAGAATGATACGCCAATAAAATAATGTTTAATAAAAAAAAGTCGAACATAACATAATATAAACTTCTGTGAAATAAAGTAACAACTCACAACTAAAACTATTCTGGAATATTTCATCCCTACAGCACGGACCAATAAACAATATATAAAAGTCAATCAAAGACAACAAACAATATTGAAAAACAAAAGGTCATTGACTCTTCGCTCCAGTTCGAGCTATAAAAAATGTTACACTGAAACTTACCCGTTCATCGACTGCCACCTTCCTAGACTTCCAGACGAATTCACAGACGGCTATGACGCAAGCGACCCCCATGCCGCCCATCAGCACCACGAAAACGCCGCCCACGTTAGCTAAGCCCAGTTCGTTGGCAGTGGACGAAGATTTCGAGGTCTCGTCCTATTTATGAAACATTGAAACTGTGAATAAGCATTCCGCGAGGACGCGCTTCTTTTTACCATTCAAAAGAATTCCTATTGACACCATTTTTAATGCCATTTTTATCTTCAGCCTACATTTTTCATATTCAAATTATAACTTTAATATTTCAGCTTGCCAGTTAGTAAGCTTAAACTGAGTTTAGCTGTCCCAAAACTAAAAGCTACCGGAGATTGCGAACTATATTTACATCCCGAAAAAGGCAAACAAAGGCGTCACACCGCCAGAGGTAGCGCATAATTCAACCACAATGAAAGACTACTTAAAATTTACGTCCGCTATTTAGATCATGGCACAATTTGAGTTCAAAATCATTAAAATTCATGCTGTTTTTTGGCGTTTAAAAACTAAAAGACTTTCGGATTGTAGGCCATGTAAACATGCCGTAAAAGCCTAACATGAACGTACTCTACAAGAGCCACCGCCGCGTTTCTCCTTCCACCACTTTGTTTTCAATATGTGCAGTTTCCCTTCTTCTTGTAGTTTCAAAACAGCGCCACTTATAGCGGTACGGTATGGCGAATCTACAAAGTGAAAAGTTTATATTTAATGACCGAAATAAGCTCTTGCATGTGTTCGTGTAGCGTTTGAGGACGTTTGTAGATTTAATTTTGTACATAAAGTGATACGTTCAACAGAATTCAATTTTTGTTTGTTTTTATTAATTATAAGTGTCCTATTAGTTACATTAAAATTTATTTATAGACTAACTAATACTTCAACTGAAGTACATAGGCGTTTTTAGCATAAAGAACCTACCTTAAGTATATGCCTGAATAAACTGATCCGATTTATTCACGGCTAAGATTCGTCGTGAAAAATCAAGAATACTTTTTCGTGAAGGTTTTAAAAATGATATAAGATATTCCGTAAAGGACGTTACGCCTAAATAAATGGGGTCAGTACCTAGTATATACGCGCAAAATATATTTTAAAACTCTACTTGCGTTGATTCTGAAGCAAAATGCTCCAAGAATTAAACCCAAGAGAATACTATAATGCTATAGAAGTAGGTATTTGAATTTTTAATGCGGCTATGGAAAATTGGATAAAGCTTAATAAATTAATGGAATTATAACTCAATAAAATAATGATGATATGATGTATTGTACTTATTGTTTTGCCGATCTTCAATCAAATTTCATTCGCGAATTAACTGGGTTTCGAATAATCTTTTCTTCTAAATCAACTTTTTTTCCATAATAACAGTATTATAATATTCTAACTTGGGAATGGAATAGAATTATTTGAACGAATAATAAAGAAAAAAGGAATACCAATAGGAATACCAAAGAAATAAATATTGGAGTAAAAAAATTGTGTTTGTAACCGTTTCTACACAGGAATTTTAAGTAGGTAAAGCGGCGAGACCTGTGGGTTGTTATTCCTCCTATTACAAAGAGGATTAACTACGAATCTAATCTAATAAAAGAAGTTACAATTTTATTTGCTTATAACTGTGATTTTCATTATTATAGACACAATTACAACAAACCCTATTACTACAGCGTGTTTAATAGAATAAGAAACTCACTAGGCGGCATGGCTATTCCATATCCCTTAGAGTCCAACATTCCACCAACTTGCGTTAAATCACAGTTTCTCTCTACAACGTATTCAATGGTAGTGGATTCCATTAGATATGCATACGACCCTTTCCCACGCATGACCCTTTCCTCCCCCTCTCTATTGCTGCTCGTAAATACCGAAGGTCGCGCAGATTCCATGAATGACCACATCCGTTGGTATGTAGAGAAATTTGAGTCCTGTAGCAACAAAAGTATCTATAATAGTAGTTGAAAATAAAATCTTGTAGGAATATCTGAATTTATTTTAAGATACAATGAATACGACACTTATATGAGCAGACTTATAAATCAATCTCATACGTACCCTAAAAAAAGCAGCCGTAGAACCTCCTTTCAATGCGCCATATTTGATTTTGGTTTGTTTAGCTAAATCTTCCGCGCTCTCAATTGGCGAATCCATTCTTTCCACAGTGAGGAAAGCGGCTAAGTTTGCCGTGTACGAAGATATCATAATCAATGTAAAGAACCACCACATGCCGGCCACCATACGAGTTGAAACAGCTCTGGTTTCATAAAATATTAAGTATTAAGAACTCAGTGTTTAGCATCGTTATTCTTTATAGTGGAAATGGAAATCTGACTTATGATAAGGAACGGAACCTTTGTCATAAGTAGCTATGCACCTGTACTCTAAACATATATTATATAAGTAGGTAGTTCTATCTCATAGTTAATAATCTTTTAAAAATGCTATAAAGTTATGTTTATTTAATATTTCAGTAAAATCCCTATCTTATTCAAAGAGAATATTTGAAAAGAAATTCACAATTTAATAGCAATGTTTGAACTATATACTGAAGCCTTCAACTACATCGGAAGATAGTTAGCACAAGTTAATCTATTATCTGAACTCAATTTCATAACTACTGGAATTATGAGCTTTTACTAAGACCACGAACACAGGGATAGAAAATACAACAACATTGATTTAATTTAGAATTATAATTTTGATGCAGCAAGCTATGGATACTACAGAAGCACTGTGGTGCGTAAAATTTATATTCCTCTTCAAAATCAATTAGCAACTAAATAACAAACTTTTAACTATCTAGCAAAAACCTGGGATAGTTGAAATCGCCAACACGTTTCTATTTAAATTGGTCGCTAAGCGGCCACCGAAACTTGAAATTCACAAAGGGCTGTGGTCGCTTTGTAACTAATTAGTTTAACGAAGTACTTTGAATTGAATGGAAGTTGTTCATTTTTTGAGCCTTTGTGAATTCAATTTCGTAGTGCGGTGATTTCTGGCATAGATTTTCCAGTTGACTTACTTCGGTGCGATATCCGAACCTTGCTGCATCAATGATCCAATGGTGAACCATAGCGAGTTCAACAGTGTGAACTGATTCTCCAGGACTGGCGGCTCGTCAACACAGTTGCGGGGACTGTCCCACTCGTACGGACTGAACCTGCGCCCAAATATACCCCGTCATTCACTGAAGCTCCGTATCCGAAGCGTTACGGAGGATTTCGACTGATCACGGTGTCTGTTATACGCAGGTATAGTTGAATGAACGTCTTACTGATCGAATATGTGAATTGATATTGTCTGTTTTAAATGGGCTGGTATTAAATCAAAGATATCAAAATTCCAAAATGATTAAATTTTTAAATCAATTTATAATAAGTAACAAGGAAACCTTCGCTGTTACTTTAAAATAATCTTTCAGAAAATATGACTGCGATCAGGAATTTAGAATATCAGCTTCGTATTAAATTATACTTCGTATTAATGAAATATGTTGGAATGAAATACTGAATGTGATTGATGTAAATGACCTCTAAGGTCGTACAAGTTCGAGTCGGTATTTCATTTCTAAATCTGAATACATTACATTTGCATCTTGTAATGCCTTTACTTTGTTGTTAGCCAAAATGATCTAGATGGTTCTATTGTGTTGGTTCACTTCAGTTTTGATTAGAATTTTCGTACTCATCACTCCTGTGGACTTCGCTGTGGTCACCATATATAATACCAGAAACAATCTTGCATTCAACAAGTTTGTATCTAATATCAAAGAGATCCATTGTGATACAGGCTATCTTACTTGGGCAAAAAGTCACAGCTCTGTTGCATGAGCGAGCCGATCGCAAACCATAAACAATTTGCTAGGGAAAATATATTCTCCATTTTTTCACCGTCTGCCGTGCGAGATTGGTGCCATTCGTATGGAGTGAACCTAATGAATTGTTTGAAACACACACAAAAATAATTTTAACTGGAATAAAACTACGCTACGTTGTAATACATATTTTTAAAAGATTTTTTTTACAGTTAGCATTCAAATAAAAAGTTGATTGTGAGAACGTAAAAAACATATTCAATTAGAAGAATGCATCAGCTATTTTATTTTCTGGTTGATGGTTGTATATTTAATAATAATATTGTATCCAAATAATTTTTAAAGTTAACTATTAGTATGGAAATGCAATAACTTAAATAATATAATAATTATTGTTATTTTTTTACTTTTTTATGCAATGTTATATCAAAAATCTTACCTTGCGAGTATAAACAGAAGAACGGACACTCCCAAGTAAGCGGTTGCCATGTAGATCCAGACGTCCAGAGACAAAGGGGAGAGGAAGGAAAAGAGATTGGGCGGTTGCTTGATCGGTTTGCGGTATAGCACAGATATACCGAGGTTCATAAACGGCATCGTGAAGTCTACGACTTGCTCTCTGGTGTAGAAATTTTTCACATTATTAGTTTTAGGGAACAGGGATTTTGCGGCTGATGTGGCAAATGCAGAGAAACCGATGAACGATGGTAGATCGAATGTTATCGGTTCAACAAAACAAAACGCTTAAAATCATAATATGTAAGTAAATTTTAACAAAGAATGAGAAATAGTTATTACAATGAAGCATCCCAAACATGTACGAGAGCTTGAGGAATTGAATAGTAGAAAAAAGAAAGCTTGAAATTACATGCCGAAACATGTAAAAATCCTGCATAACATGTAATTTAAACATGGACCTAAAAATATGAACCGTTAAATAATTAAACAAACACGTGACAACATTCCGACAGAGGAAATTAACATAGACGCAGACATGTGCATTAGCGCGTAGCCCGGGGCAGTTAAATTAATGAACCACGGAGTTAACATGAAGCTTGGTGACAAATTCAAAGAGTTTCGCAATATCTGAAGACGTATAGTAATGCGACTACAAAACTTCTTTGTAAATACTTAGATGATATTTTATTAACATGCTGCACATTTGCTACGTTACTTTAACGAGATTTTAGCTTAGTCAACATTCCTTTGAATTCCACAAGGAGCATAGAAATTTAAGCTATAATATAATATTTTTAAAGTTCTTATAGACATTTTTAAATTATCTCAGATTTTCTTTTAAACTTTAATGCAATAAGATGGATACAACTTTCTATTTTCTGTCTGCGATCATATCTAAAATGTAATTTGTGTAAAATAATGAAATATGAGATAAAATTCTGCGCAAAGTGAAACGTTGAAAATATCAAATATCTACTTTATACTTTTCTTTCAAAAACAAAGCAATATCCGAATAAAATTTCCATATCTGTTATTTCGCACCAAGTTCAATCCACAATTCGGCATTATCCTAAAATTGAATTCCAGTTCAATATATTAAAACATTTATTGAATTACCTGTCATACGTGATAGTGAGGTCGGCGATCGCTAAATCGGCCCGTTGTTCCAGCAATTCGCGAATCATCCCATCCCACTCTTTGGTCTCGCGATTGAACGAGCCGTATCGACCATCGGGAGCCAGCTTGAATGTGTAATTGAAGCCGAGGATTTTTGAGATCTCGTGAATTAGATCGATTGCGTAGCCCTCGAATTGTGCGTTGCCGGTCAGTTTCTCACTCGCCTCCTTTCGCATGCAGTAGGGTGAGCTCTAGGGAATAGATGTGAGAATTTAGTGCGATTATAACGTTGTTTATTGTTAACTCACGCCGTTAGGTCCACGAATAAGATTTTTGTTTTAAAAGATATTTTGAATGAATTTCATTTTATTTTACTAAAACGTATCTTGCAATGTTATAGCAGCACAAAATATTTCGAGTTAACGTGTAAGTGTGCAAAAATAAAAATTTGCACACCTATTCCATTTATCTTTTCATAAATTTCGTCAAGGTAAATAAAAATTTACGTTACCGCAGTTTTACAAACTCCAAAATGTAACAAAGCACGTACCTCCAATAAGTGGACAAAATATACATATTAAATACCTTTTGATTTAAATAATTTTCCACTTTCCTCTGAAATTTTGTGTGAATTTATCTGTTAGCAGGGCTAATTTCGTTTTAGTGTGACACGGGGGAGTAATAAAATGTTCCAATGAATGAGGTAGCACAAAATTGTTTCTTACCAGTATCGTAGTGACGATGAGCGTTTTGTTTTGGAGTATTTCGACGATTTGCTTCTGGTTATCGCCGTAAGACCGTGTGTAGTTGACACCTTCGGATGCATTCCACGTCCCGGCCTTTTGTAGGCCGTCCCTCGTCAGCTCTATTATGTCAAGGGTAAAATCGCTGCGGAAACCTTGATGATCGAACTTTATAACTCCCGTTAAACCTTTCATTTCTACCTGTTTGTTGAATGGAATGAAAAATTTAGTATGAAACTTTTGGGGTCGAAGATTGAATAACTTAAAATATATAATACTCTTATCAAAATATAATCTGATAAATCTTGAGTGCGTAACGAGGCATCTTGTGGTTTATGCCTTTTGTGCGTCCTGCGTAACGATTTTAAATATGTAATAAAATTTCATGTCACGTTTATAGCGGAAAATTTATAGTAAAAAGGGAAGTAAAGATGGAAAGATTATTATATATTATGAATAATAAATAACACTTTTCCTATGAATCACATCACTGGACTGAATCACTAATGCAAAACTCTGATAAAAGGATTGGGAGCATTTTTTATATTTTTTCATCATCCGATTAAGCTGGGACTTTAATATTCTATTAAGTATAATGAATATAAGTATAAAAGTTTAACGCTCTGTAATTTATGAATCAATATTTTTACACGCTTTTATAATTATATTAGCTTCACCTGTATGTTTGTAACCGACTGTATGTTTGTAACCGACTTCTTTGGGCGCGATTTTGACCCACTTTAAACGACCAGATTTCGTTCGAACTTTGTAGATTTATTGAGGACCGATGACAATACAATAATTTGATAAAATTTTCTATTTTTTAGTTCGGTTTTCTATGAAAAGCGTGTTTTGTAGTTTTTTTAAACTACATATTATTATTAATTAAACGTGATTTTTTCAGAATTTTTACAGGTTTTCGATTAAAATAAAAAAAAAAAATAACTATAAAAAAAATGTTGTGTGGTTTTATGAAACCACGGTAAAAGTGAAACTGTTCGAACGATTCCGAACACTGCTTTGTGTAGCGCATGTCGCGTGACGGTCGGCTGCCGTGTAGGTATACCTACTCGGCAGCCGCGATACACGCGACATGCGCTACACAGACCAAAAAGTTTGAGACGATGTAATAAAAGTTTCACTTTAAAAAGACGTGTGGCACTCGGGGACTGCCGCGGTAAAGCTATTGCATAGCATGCCTTCAAGCCACACCTCCGTGCCCGTCGGAGTGGGGAGCGTGAGGTTATTTTCGTTACGGAATTTCTGGATTCGGTCCCCACGCTCAAGGCCCGCGATAAAAGCTATGCAATAGCTTAAAAATCAACGAAATGAAAAATGGACAATCCTCAAGAATTCGTAAGATTTTTAATGTTATGTAAATTTACTGCTATATTTTTTCAAATTTTTATGTATTTGAATATAATAGAATACTGTGTTATATTAAATTAACCGCTCTCCTTTAAAAGGAATAAGGATCCCTTCAAGATGTGGGTGAAATTAATGATGCGGACACGACATGTTATATGAATTGTGTTATATATGAATGTAGCCTGTAGGGTACATTCCATGATAATAAAACCTCATTAACAACCAGGAAGATCAAAACTTCGTAAATGTTTAGAACTTTTCGTACATTATGAAGGGGCAAGAAATGTTTCATATCTGAAGGAAATACTAATCGTGAACTCGATTATTAAATTAAACATTCTGTATGCTTTACCAAATGCGATAATTAAAATAAACTTTTATGGGATTTCGTACTTAAACGTTAAAAGCATAGGTAATTATCGTTTTGCTTGTACCTACGCGTAAGTTTTAAGGTTTTAAACAATATAAATTAAGTTTGTTCCGTTTTCATACGATTTCATACGTAAAGCATATTTTAAACTGTGAAATATTTTTTGCTGAGGACTAATTGTTAATTTTTTCCATACTTAAAAAATTTTAATAAATTTTAATAACAGCTCGTATGTAACATATTATTTATAATATAAAGGTGAGGTGATAAAACCGAATTTACATAATGACTCTAGCGGCACTTCACTTTTGACACTTATGTAGGTACGCTAAGGTGTAGGTAAGGTATTTAGATTTTATTATTACAATTTTTAATAATAAAATTTAAACCAACTAATTACCTACCTATACTAGGTAAAAGATGGATGTACTAAATATCAAATGTCAATATAATTTACTGTTTCGGACATTTATAATGTTCCAAAAACCTAGCGTGTTTGGCAAGAACCTGAATAAATCACTTTCAGTACAGATTTAAAATTCGTGTAAGAATGAACAAAACGGAGATACTAAAGCACTACGCTCACGCAAGACCTTGAAAAGATTTATCTATAATGAAATCCATCCAGGTATCGCAAAAAAGTTTATGTAATAATATTTTTAGCGAACGTGTATAGTTAGGTATATAATTTTACAGATAGGTGAAATTTCTACAAACGCACACCAAACTTGAAAGCACTTTAAAACTTCGACACTTAACACTAACATTAAAGCATTCATCGGTTACTCAAGCAAATACATTCATTGTCCACATCTAGAGATCGCCTAGACCAAAGTCTTAGGACCTTATCGCAAGCGATAAAGTCACTTTTCGCTTATTTTTATGTTTCTATTTTGAGTGCAATAGTACTCACGATTTTCATATAATTAATCAGGCTATATCCATGAGGCCATGTGTCCTCCGCCTCACACGAGAGAGGCCGAACGTCAATCTGCTGCGACGTGTCAAGGTCGTGCAGCGCTTTCGCGAACAAATGGACAGCGTCGTACATCAACGCTGTTTCAGTCTTTATGGAAAAACAACACATTAACCTTGTGCTTAAAGAATACTTATGTTCAGCAACAGGTTCGCTCGAGGCAAATTTTAAGCAAGAGTTTATCTGTGAGTGTAGTTTTGAAAATGTGGGTAGTCATTTGTTTTAGTATCATTTTCTTTATTTAAGCTTTTTCATTTTTTGTATCTTCATAAAGTATAGGATTCGTATTGTAAACTAATAAAACATGATTCAAATAGAAATGAAACTCACCTTAATAAAAGTCATATTTTCCTGCAAACAAACAATATGATATTAAATCTCTGAACGTAAACAAATACGGGATTATAAAACGAAATTACCTTCGCCGAGGTGTGTCCCAGTTGTAATTTCCTTCCCTTTCTCGCTTCATCGTAAACCCAATCTCTGACTACTCGCTGTACTTCGGGCCTTTCTGGATCAAGTAATCTTAGAGCTGTTATGTTAGTGCCACCGTATTTAAACTCTTCTAAGTCAACGCTGTGTAAATCCTAAATAATAAGATATTCAATATCAAACTCATATGAATAAGGAAATTTTTAACATTTAAATGATCCGTATCGGAATTGAAGAGCAAAATAGTAATAATGCTTTTTCATGAATTCTGGTTAAATGTTATTTGAAATAATTGATATGTGGATGAGTTTTACTCAAGCAAAACATAATAATATATTCTACTAACATCAAACGTGTACCTTTAGTCCGCTCACAAAATCAGTCAACCGGTCTGATCTACACAGTTTTAAAGCCAAAAGTGCTAAAGCGAAGTTCGAAAACAATAAGTAAACTCACTAAAGACGTGATGAGGTAACTGTGATAATCCGACATCATTCCAATCTGTTGCGCTTGCTGTAAAACATCCCTGATCCTCTCGGTAGCGCAGTCGAGTACAATGTGAGATTCCGCAGAGTTCTTTATTTGTTTCAAAAGTGGCCTACAAAAATAACGATAGCTTTCCGAAAGTGCGAAAAGAAACAACAATAACATGTTTATTTCAGATTTATTGAGCAAATGTGAGGATAGAATGAGATCGGGCCTCATTGTGTCGATGAATCGCAATAACGCTCTCAAGAATAAAAATATCTATTTGATAGATTATTTCATTGCTATTCGTTATTTTTCTATGAATATTTTTCTGTGAAAGTATTGAAAGTAATTGTTCGGTTCATCATCATCATCATCATTTCCAGCCTTTCAGGACGTCCACTGCAGGACATAGGCCTCCCCCAAAGATTTCCAAAATATTGTTATATTGTTATATTGTTATATTGTTCGGTTACGTTCAATAATATCAGAATGTTTGAAAAGCAATTGTGATCATATTGTGCCACCGAAATTTACTCCTTCGATTACTATTACGTCAATATAATATCTATGAATGGACTAAACAATTTCAAATGGCTAAATATAAATCAGTAAATCAGATTTAATAGCTTTGAAGACACTGTTACAATACAATAAATTTTAGTTAATGTTGTTATAATATTCAAATCGGCGTAATATTGTAATTCATTTAGATGTTAGGTAGTTAAGGCAAATCATAATAGGTCTCAAGAGAGACAACGCCAGCTCTCGCAATTCTAGATATTGGAATTCGTGGCACAGATATTCGCAAATAATGAACATTTATATTAATTTGAAGTAATTTGCTATTAATCATGCCTTCCATTTGTGGAAGATAGTTATTTCGAAGTGTTGTATTGCATATATTTGATTCTAAGAATATCATCATGCTATTGATAATAATAATTCTTTGAATAAGAACTATAGTATTTCTACCTCTTATTTGCTCTTATTTTATTAATGAATGTTCTATTATTACATTATCTATTTCTAAACAATAATTGATTTAAAAACGAATTATTTAAAAAATTTCAAAAACAGCTAGCTACTGCTTATCTGTTAAAAGTTAAAAGTATGTTATTATTCAAACCAAAAAAAATAAAAAGAAACGTTGCATCGAAAAAAATTGTAATTTCCCTTTTACCCTACTATACTATCTTGCCAAAATTAAACTAGAGCCATAAATAACTAATCAGCATGTTAATTAACCTGTAGTCATGAGAATCGGGCAGTTGTCTAACCGCAACCGGCAGTTCGGATGGCCCATGGGCTTTCAGTAATTCCTGTAGGCGAACTAAACCGTCGCTGTTTTCGTAAACTATTGTGAACGACTTCCATCCCCAGGCTTTCACGAGGTCTACGTATGCCTATAAGAAATATTGTATTAAGATCTGTTCTATTATTCAATAAGTTCAAGTCTAGACGTTACAGTCAATCGAACTCTTTAATATTCAATATTTTTAAGAGCAAAAAGTCTTCACATTTCTCATTGTATAAGAGAATTATTCAGTCAATTCGATGAAGTATTTATTCACAAATCTTGAAGTATCAAAAATTTATTGAGTCACTTTTTTAAATCTTTTCACGGAGCTCTTTAAATACGTTAATAGATTGATTTTATTTATATAGTTTATAGAAAAGAAAATTCAATTTATTAGGTCACCAAAACCTCGAGAATTGGGTGAGGTACCAGGGTAGCATAGCTTGTAGAAACTCACGCGGCTGAGTGCAGCTGGGTGCGGGTACAAGTTGACGAGACAGGACTCCCGCCTCGTTCTGTAGTCCCATCTGGTCTCCAAGTGGGGCAGTTCCATTGTGTCGCATATAGATTGGACGTGTGCAGCTGCGGGTGCGGATTGCGGTCCGAAGATAGCAGCTACTCCACTCCGTAGGAGGTGGCATACTACACCAATAGATAATGTATTGCTTGCTTTTGAAATTGTCGTGTTTTATCTAGCACTTAAATTACTTTTTTGGTAAAAATCTGCTTTTATGAAATGTTTCCAATTTAAACCAAACAACAACAAATTTATGGTTAGTAAAATGGTAGTTTCTTTCTCGAAAAAGTTTAATGTTGTCTTTTTTACGATAATGGGTTTGAACTAATATAATGTTTTATCTCAATAATTCATACTTATTTAGATTTTTTACATTATCCTATTTTTGTTTAAAATAATTCAACATTAATTCTCGCTGTAGACATGTTGAGCGTCTTTAAGCGTTCCATTTAAACTTAATTGAAGAAGTATTAATAATAGTTACACAACTTAACATATTTAACATAATAACCACACGTAATTACATGTTACACGCTATAATAATTTCAGAAGTTCCGTTCCCATCTTTTGTTAAATTAAAGTTTCTCTTAGAATTTAAACTACACACGTCGCAGACGAGAGTTGTATAAAAGCTATTAAAGTAACACAAAAAGAAAATTGAGCTCACACCGAAGTCTGCTACGTTTTATTTACGTATCGTACGAACCTCTTTTAGACGCGTGGAAACTGTCTTGAGGCGATATTGTTTCTACCTGAGCGAGTAATTTCGCTCGAGGCAACACAGCCCTGTCTGCGTTAACCCTTTCCACGGCGTATCGGAACGCAACTTCTTGTTTATCATCCTCCGGGTGGAATAGACCCCCTGTTACAATTATGTCACTTACAACAACAAATTTAATTAACAAGAATATCTTAAATGCGAGAAAAGTAAAATACAAGTTTAATTGGAATGAAACAATTGTGTAGTATAAGTAAGAATAATTGAATGGCGAAACCGCGCGGAGCGCAAAATAAACTTTTAAAAATGTTATTTCATTAGTTAAAGTGTTTGTGAAATTTATATAATACATATAAATATTAGCTTGGTTAGGTTTTTTTTGACACAAAATAGAATTTGGCACAATCAGCTACTATCAGCTAGAAATTGTAATCTTCCCATACATTTGTGTCATTAAGGGCCGATTTTTCAATGCTTGGTTAAAACTTATCCGTCCAATAAAGTATTACACGATAATATTAAAATGTCACGTAAACTGTCAAATACGGGCAATTAGAATACGTTTTTAAAATGGTAGTTTTATACATTATTCGACGAATAAGTTTTATCCAAGCATTGAAAAATCGGCCCTAAGACAACTTTAAAATGATAATATATTTTTATAGAATGCAGAGCAATTCAACTGTTAATTTTGAATGATAATTACGTATGGATAGGTTTATAACGTAAGTAAACTCACCAATTCGTATCGTATCAGGCAGCGCTGAGAGGTGGCCGAAAAACAAAATGAGAAAAACTGCCTTCGCTCCTCTCATTCTGTAACAACAGATAAAAACAAAAACTTTTACAATAACCCAAGTTTTATTTTCGTTAAGCAATACGAAGGCATTATTTGTTAACCCTTACATGCCGTGTGATAATTTACCTACTTTTTCAACACAGATGCTGCAAATGGGACCAGTTGGTATAAACTCCATTTGTTATTATTATTACACCGACGTATTTATGAAAGCATCAATGTAAATAATTTATTGAAACAAATGAATAAAGTTTCCATTTTGTAACAACCAACGTAGACATATGAACAAGCAATGACTAGCAATAGTTTTAGTATTTCAAGACAAGACTTATAGAAGTACAAATTGGTTATGAACTTATTCGTGTTATGTGAAAATATCTTTTCTGTATAGTTATATATTATGATACGATTTATTAAAGGCACATGAAAAATATTCTTGGAGTTTTATTTATAAAAATGTTAAAAATACTTAATCGACCTACCCTTCGCAGCGATTCAGATTAAACAATGTAAATTAACTGTAAATTTCTTGCGATATTATTTTTTTTCGTTTGAAGTTTGAATATAAGCATGAATATAAATTATCCCATACGAAAATGAATATCATCAGATATGAGCAATGAGCATACGTGTATTTGTATCTAGTATCTACTACTATAAAATTATTATTACATTGCATTACATTTTTATAATAATTAACTTTTATAACGAAAGAGCATGTTGTTTCTTTTTACATTTGCTTAGAGATTGTATTTAGCTGATACGGCAGAAATTTTCTGAGGCATCCCAGCTGATGTTAGCTAACCTCATCGGGTTTAATCGTCAGAAAGGTCAAATTTGAATAAGGTAATGCGTTTTTGGCAGCATCTGTAGTTATGTTACAGAAACCTGACAAAATACAAATTGGCAATGTACAGCTTTTCCCTGACATAGGACAGATAAAAAGCATTTTGTGGTAAAGTATTGCATGATTTGGCCAGTATTATCAGTATGTTGGCAACAATGTTTATGCTTAAAAATCTGAGTATAAAGGCCTAGAGAATTAAAGTGTTATCGAACGTGACCCGGATTAATTAAATCATGGGATCGGAATTATGTACTAAGCGTATTTGAACAGTTATTATGTACTTTATTATATACTAGCAGTACACTCATTGCCCCGCACTTATAGCTATGGAGCTTTTAGTGTAATTAATATTGTAAGAACAAACTAGAAATTATGAAAATCCGTTTTGTAGTTCTTATTGTGTTTCCGTTGAGTTTGAAGTAGGTATATTTTATTTCATTTTATTTAAATAAATGTGGCATTTATACCTACATTTATAGGTGTACATCGAAAATATTAAGGAGTAAGTAATAATAAAAATATCCAGATCTAATTATGCACGGGTAGCAGGTGTAGTCCAACAGATCCAAGTTTATGAAAATAAATTATGAAATTATTGTAGTTGGCTAGTGGTTAGTCACAGCGAAATGAAATAAGGTAAAGTGGCTGTTTTTAACAGTTATGCTATTATAACCATAGAAGATATTGATCAAGGAAACACTACGGTGCTGATTCACAGTCATTTTAACTTTCTTTTAATTATTAATAGTTTCAGAAGAAATTAACTTATGACAATACTACATTTGCAAAACATTTAAATCCAAACCAAGAGCATATGAAATTACACAAAAAATATAAAATTTATTTTATGAAATATCATTCATTGGCAGAAGGAAGCTTTCCGCCCGGAAAGTTGTTTCAGAATAAGGCCACAAGAAAAATATAAATAGAATATAAAGGCATATATTCTATTCTATATCTCTTTTTATAACATCTCTAGGAAATTTTACATACGAATTCTTATTGTCACTGCTATAGGTATAAGTTATTATAAAATGCAAATTACTGGAATTTAGAAGTAACAGTGATTTCATAATATATAGGCTGCAAAGTTCTCATTGAATATAATTTAACATTTTACTAACACTAGAGTTTCATAGATACTTTTTTAGAGAGCCTATTTAAATAACTAAGTACTTAAAAGCTAAACTAACATCATAATTAGCACGAAAATTACTTAGGTTTAAAGAATCATTTATTCTCATTTAAAGACTTAAAGCTAATTACATGAGAATAACATAACAAAGTAAATAAATAATCTAACAGTCGTCCGGGCACAGCTATTCCAAAGGTAGGTGTTTTATTCCAGAAGTGATTGGTCATTAAGTATGTGATCAGCTAGGCGCTTTTTAAATGTATAAATCGATTCAGCTGTTTTTATATCATTGTTTAGTTTATTATAGAATTTGGCACCTTCAAAAGTAATACATTTCTGTCCATAGCCGGTCCTGACCTTCGGTATGTCTAGATCCTTTGTGTTACGTTTAGAATAAGCTGGTTTATTTTTCGTGAAAGTTAGTGCTGTATGTATGTTCTTGTCTAAAATTTTCTTAATAAGAATACATGTTGTATATTTATATAATTGTTTGATGTTCATCAGTTTTGTGTCTTTATAAATTTTGATTGACGGTGTTAGGTAATGATAGTGATATAATATTTTAATTATTTTATTCTGAATTATTTGTAACTCTTTTAGTTTGTATTTGGGAGCACTTCCCCATACCTCGATTAAATACATAAGATGTGATTTTACTAAGGAATTATAAATATTTATGCGGACCTGTTTAGGAAGGCATCCTACAACCCTACGAAGTGAGCCAGCAAGGGATGAGAGTTTAGATTTAACATGGTCTATTTGAATGTTCCAGGACAAGCCACTATCTATTCTTAAACCAAGATATTTTTCATTACTTTTTTGTTGAAGTGGAATTCCATTCAAAGTAATTGGCACATGAGGTGGAATTTTTTTATTTTTTGCTTTAAAAATAACATAGGATGTTTTTAATACGTTAACAGTTAAAAGGTTGTACTGAAACCATTCAAATAAGTGGTTGAGGTCTTCCTGAGCTTGTGAAATAATATTATTTATACAGGATCCGAAATAAAATAGACATGTATCATCTGCGTATTGGGTAATTTCGCCATGTAGGCCTATGTCATGGATATTATTCACATAAATTAAGAACAACAGTGGTCCTAACACCGATCCCTGTGGTATTCCACAGGTCATTGGTAAGGGATCGCTTTGCGTATTGCCAATTTTGACAAGTTGTGTTCGGTTATTTAGATATGAAATAAACATTTTTAGTGCAATACCAGTGATTCCAATAGCCTCGAGTTTTTTTATTAATAATGAGTGACTAACTGTGTCAAATGCTTTTTTTAAATCAATGAATACTCCTAAAGCAATATTTTTACGATCAAAGTTATGTTTAATATTTGTGACTAAATCTATTGTAGCTGATAATGTATTAGACTGTGGCCGAAATCCGTATTGTTTGTTAGATATAAATTTTATTAAATTCAAATGATCATTTAAGCGGTTGTAAATAATTTTCTCGAGAATTTTGGAAATCACTGGTAGTACAGAGATGGGACGATAATTGTTTACTTCCATTTTATCTCCCGATTTGTGGATGGGACTAACCTTAGCAATTTTTAGTGAGTCCGGGAATTCTCCGTTTGATAATAGATTATTAAAACTAATTGTAAGTTTGTCTAAAATTAATTTACTAATGGATTTAATGGCTTTAGTGGTCACACCATCTATGCCTGTACTACAATTAGGGTCAAGATTTTTAATTATATTATTTATTTCATTTTCGTTACACGGTACAAATGCAGATAATGAGTGGCTATGATGATGTATGATTGGTAATGTATGAACTGTGTTGTTGTGGTATCTGATTGGAATATGTTTTGCAAGGTTAGGACCAACTGTGGAGAAAAACTCATTAAATGTTTTACAAATATCAGAAATGTTTGTAATTGGACCAAATTCAGAATTTAATTTAAGGGGACTATCATAGTTTTTAAGTTTGTTTGTTGCAAGAGTATTAATAAGGGTCCATGTCTTCTTTGGGTCTTTGTTATACTTAGTAAATTCTTTATAGTAGTATGTCTCTTTCGTAGTTTTGATTTTATCTTCAGTGATCTTCTTATTCTCTTTGAACATTATCTTCAGTTTTTCATTATCCGGGTCTAGCCTTAAATTTCTCCATGATTCATTTCTTCTGTTAATAGATAGTAATATGTCTTTGTTAATCCAGTCTTTCTGTGGTAGGTTAAGTATTTTCGTTTTAGTGATTTTGCTTTTATTAATTACATTTACAATATAATCTTCAAGGGCATTATAGGTGTCAGGTATTTCATGAGATGTTGTCGTAATCAGTTTTTCTAATTTAGTGTAGTCAATAGCCGCGTATTTCATCTTCTGTTTTGGAGGTGGCTTGAATTTTTTTAACTGTAATATTATTTGCTTGTGGTCAGACAAAGAAGCATCAATAGTTGTCATATGGAATTTGTCATTTATTAAATTTGAGCTTATGTGATCGATAATAGATTTAGATGTAGCCGTTTCTCTTGTACAATATTTTTCTTCAATATTATTAAGTATTTTATACCCGGTCTCTTTTATGACAGCCTTATATAATTTAGTTCTTTTATCAGCCTTTAACAAATTTATATTAAAATCGCCAAATACAAGAGCCCTGTTGTGATTCTGTATTTGTGTTTCAAATGATGACAAAAAAGATTTTAGATTATTATCGCCAGGATAGTAAATAACTGCTATGTCTAGTGCATATTTTTTTAGATTAATCCAAAGGTAATTATTACCATTTTCATAGAGAGAATTAATTAAGCTATGCTGTAAATCATTGTGTACATAGGCTGAGACTCCACCACCGATTTTATCAGATCGGTAGCTATAGTAATGTGTGTAGTTAGGAATTTGCATTTTAACTGCTTCCTCTTCTGATTTGAGCCATGTTTCTGTTAAGAGTATAACATGAATAGTACGGGACATGCTTCCAATTATAGACTTCAATTCGTCAAATTTGCCTTTTTTTCGTATACTGCGGATATTCGTGTAAAAGAAGTTAATACGTGATTTATTTAATTGTAGACATCCATAGTCATTTTCTATTTGGTATGTGACATTATCGTTTATAGACTTTTTATTGTTAATAATTGGGTTTATTGATTGAGATTGGAGTTTTTTGGAATATGGATAATTGTAGGGACTCCTTTTATAAATTTAATGATTAAGTCTTTTTCACCATTTTTAGTACGATTTTCTAATTCATTTTTAATCTCATTGAAGTAGTTTATTTGAGAGGGAGTGCGATCGGAATAAATCTTGATGTGTTCTGGAAATTTTTCTTTATTGCGGAGTATAATTTTAGCTGTTTGTGGTTCTTCAAAACATACCTTAATTTTGCGGTTCTTGCCTGGTACAAATTTACCGAGCCGAAATATTTTTGACGGTTGTGGGCAGTTTTCAATTATGCTAGAGAGTAGTGAATTAATTTCACTTGTATCTTGTCCTGAATTATTGGAGTTATTCTCTGATAAACCTGTTATTATTATATTTTTTTCTCTTATTATTCGCTCACGCAGTTCACGAATTGTTTGTTCATTTGACAGTAACATTTTTCCGGGTAATGTAGGAGGAGATCCGATTTTTAGGGCCGATAAATCAGTTTCCAAACAGGTAATTTTTTCTTCTTGTGTGGTAATTTTTAAATTCAATTCTGTAAGTGAAGTTTTCATATCATCATGTGCCTTCATAAGAGTAGAAGTCGATTCTTTTATGCATTTTATTTCTAAACCAATTTCTGAAATGTTTTCGCGCACCTTATCCATATTTTGCTGTTGAGATGTAACGAATTTCTCGAGCAACGTAGTCATTCGCGATAGCTCATTACGCATTTCGCTTATTTCTTGGTTACAACTACATAAATCTGGTTGTTTTCTTTTACGAGTTGTTATTGTAGATATTGATGGTTCCACAGTAATTTTTGATAAGTCCGGCTGCGAACTGCAGCGTGATTCGGAATTATTCGGTGATCGTAGAAGACTCATAACTAGTATTTGTTAAAGTTTCAATATTGTAAACACGTTCAAGCGACAGCGCAGTAAACAAAACTTAAGTTATAATATTCACTTGATTTGCGGCAGTGTCTATAAAACGTTGAAAAATGCACGTTATTACAGTGAACTTAGAGTGCACGGGGATGTTGTGTTCGGTTATCAATCGCACACAATTGCTTGTGACTTGTTGATTCTCACATCTAAAAAGGCACTAGTAGTGACGACACTTTTTTTAATAATGAACTGTAAATCACTTGCATTAAGGTTCTTTTTTGATTGAAATACTATTATTTGTTTAGCACAGATATTTTGTAACACGTCCGCTCACTAGCACAGCGACGGACGACTCGACGACGACTTTCTTAATTCAATACAAAATTCCTTTTAAAATTTAATGGAGAGTAATTATCAAAAGAAGTTATGAGATAATAGTCCGGGATCCATCGCTCATTAATTTTGCAAGTGATTACTATCAAGCTAATTTTTCGTGAGTAGCTTTATTTTGATGAGATGCCCAATAATTTCATGTACGAAACTCTCGATTGTGGTAGCTTACAGAGGTAACAAGGATAAAAATTTTTGATTTGACGGTTCTCAAATATTTATTACGCAATTTGTAGGACAATATGTCTGTTGAATTATATAAGTATTAAATAAGTGAAAATAAAAAAATCAGCTGGTTAGTAATCATTTATGATGACCTCGTTATCGATACACATTGGAAAGGGGGACTCTTTGATCAAACCATAGATTTTGTAGGACAAATATTTTTTTCGAATAATTTAGATAATTATCTTGAGATTGAACAAAAAAAAACATTCAGTTAGTAATTAATATTTGAGAACCATCAAATCAAAATATTTTATCCTTGTTTTCTCTGTTAGCTACCACAATCGAGAGTTTCGTACATGAAATTATTGGGCATCTCATCAAAATAAAGCTACTCACGAAAAATTAGCTTGATAGTAATCACTTGCAAAATTAATGAGCGATGGATCCCGGACTATAACAAGCTTTCCACCCACGGGTGGAAATATACGGGTGGAAATACACGGGTGGAAATATACATAAGTATAATATATAGGTTATATTAAGGTGATAGTATAAACAACGCAGGTAAAGCTTTGCCTGCGTTGTTACAGAACCACTATCCATGTGAAAACAAAACGAAAATCGGTGGAGTAGTTCTCAAGTTTATCGCAACAGACAGATAGGCGCGGCAGAGTGTATTATTTATAAGTTGTAACGCTGAAATTTATTATAAGAATAATGTCTAGTTCAGAAAAATATATACACATTTAGAATTAAAGGAATTATCTTTCTTATGTTATGATGCAACAACCAAACGATCCTGGGTTCGATTCCCACCCGGGGCAAACATATTTGTGTGATGCACATAGATGTTTGCTCTGTGTCTGGGTGTTGAATATAAGAATAAGTATTTATTTAAAATTATATATGTATGTTTATCAGCCATATGGTTTCCATAACACAAGCGAAAGCTTAGTATGGGATCAGATCGTGCCGTGTGTGCAAAATTGTCCTGAAAATATTTATTATTTATTTTATTTATTAAACCATTTACCCTTTTAAAAGAGAGGGCGACTATTGTCATATGTTAACTAATAGATACAATGCTACAACTTCTAGGATATATGTATTTTTAAATAAAATGTAAAAAATGAGTCCGTATACAATATAACGCTAGTTATAACAAGTTATTCATTTATTTCTTGTGATAATACTTTTTTATGCGGCAATCTATGGTAATGTCAGAATAACACCCCACTGTATAAAACAAAAGTGTTTTATATACATTCTAAATTATACAAATATTTTATACGCTCATAAATAAATGCAAATTCGAACTCATAAGGATCATGTCAACATGAATAAGTCGTGGGTGTCGAAAATAACTCAAGATGTAAATAAAGGCTTCGAATTCGAATCCTTTAGACTGTAGAATACTTTATTCTTATTCCTTACATAATTATGTAATGAATCTTAGTATTTTCTAAATGTAAATGTAATTGAGATTGAAAAGGCAGTCTGCAATAGTGTTGATGAGAAGTGAATAAGTTGCAAGTTATTATTTAAATTAATCTCTATTATATTGCTCTCTTTCTCTTTTGATACAGATCCTTTGCCTAACATTGTTTATTATAACCATTGTTTTTATTTTCTTTTATTAAATTATTAAATTAATTAATATTTAATCCCTATTACAAGCAAAAAAAACACATGTTTGTCATTCATTTGCGGGTCAAATATTTAACGATTTTTAAATAAAATGAACCTACATAAATTAATAATGCATTAGGGACGTACCTATCTGATAATTCTACACTAATATCCGCTTTATCCGTTCATTATTTTGTTCGTGATATAAAGTATCGTATTTCACATAATCCGATGCTCTTTATTCCACAGTAAGCAACTTATTGAGTTAGTTTATAATTCGTGGTTTAAATAACGTTGTAAAGCAAACACTGGCGCACGTGTAATAGAATTGGAAAAGACAATAACTTTTTAGATAAAGTACCTATAGGTACTTATTCGTACAAAAACCTCCCTTGCTCTGCTTTTACAACATCAAATCAATCACATCTAAGCGTGGGAGCTCAGCTACAGCCTGTATTATTGCACTAATTTTGCGTTCGATCCACAATAGCAAAAACATTTCTAATGACACACTTAGATTTTATTACACAAACGCAGTCTCCGCTCTTAATACGAGCCGTTAAAACACTAATTTAATAAAGTAAACAGCATTGACATTAACAAGGTCGTGCCTTTAGTTTTACAACATAAATCGTATTTAAAAAACCGTAATTTGTAAACACATACCTGTTTAATTAATCGGTTGTAAATTCATCGCTTCATAATGATTTCAATAAGCTACGTTCATATTAAAAACACTTCACAAACACCAATCACAGAAACGGAAAAATCGTTGTAATTAAAACGGAGTCAATTTCAGGGGTCGAATGATTAGCGTAGTTGTTATGTGATTAACTCGATTTGATTATTATGATCGAGTGGGTATCGATTAAAATTCGAATCGTGAATGAATTTGGAAGTAAATAGGCCGATAGGGACGGCCGCCCGCGAGGTTGGCGTCGTTAGGCTGGCGGGGCAACGCGTGGAAGCCTTACGGAGCATGCGCGCCGACACCCTTCCCGGTTGCCATTCTAAGGCTCCAACACCGAATTCTGGCTTTATTAAATTACTTTACGGGGAAATACTTTAATGATTCCCATTTTAATGTAAAGAATTTGGTAGAACTAAAAAACAGTTTATCAGTATTTGGATCGATTAACGAACGTAACTTTACTATTGAGCTGAGTAAAGTTACGTTCTTTGTAGTTTTTTGCCGCTGTCAATTTTTCTGCTTGAGAAGACTGAAAGAATATCATTGAGCGAACAGAATACATAAATGTAGGATTATATAAATAATTATAACATTAAAGAGTCTGTTTCCGTGTTCAATTCATTTTCTCAAATGAACTTCAAATTTTAGCATCAATACTTGGGGGAATTTACCCGTGAGATTTTTGATTGATCTTTACAATCTGGGAAATGGAAAAGATTTTCCTTTTGTTTTCTCGCATTGCTTATGTCCGTTTGTGTCGAATACATTTAAACAAATTATGTTTTATTGGATGCTGTAATTTGAAAATGGATTTTTATAATATGACGATTCACGGCGACTAGGTACCGACTTTTTTTTTAATTATAACACTTTAAATACTCTTGAAAATCTTTAATTTTATTTAGGTACCTATTACATTTTTATAGTTTGATATATTCTTTAACTAGGGTAACACTTGGATATGATTCTTCAATCAAAATAATTCTGTGTAACACTATAATAATCATTTATATAAATTGAAAACTGTTCTTTTTTGTTCCATTTCATCTCACAAACTAAAACTAACTAGATCCCTTTATTTATTTGCATTTATTCAACCAAAACAATATAAAAATTGGGTAAAATAACCGTCCTTCATTCTTATAGAAAACAACTGAAAGAAAAAGGTCCCCTTCTGAATTTGTAAAAGGTTGTTGTCAAAACCACCATCGAATTATCGTGACAATTCGACCTTAATCTGTTTTATAAACATTTCCCCATGAGATTAAAAGTTTAGGGATTCTTCCATTAGCGTAGATTGACAATGTGGATTTGTAATAGAAATTCTTGTCTTAATCAAACAAACAGGAAAGGAGGTGATATCCTTTTAATACCAAAGGATTGATGACTCTATCTCATATTCTAATATTGGCTGTTTTTTTGAACATATTTTTATTTATGGAATTATTAACAATATTCCAGTTTACTCAAATAGGAGGCATTTAACTTGAATTTAGTAGTTACGATTAAATTCAACGCTTATCCAACCACGTAGATTTTATATTAATAGTGCACAAGGATGCACGTGAATATAAGTGCACTCTCTTTTTTCATCACTCTCTCAGTTCAACTGAGTTTATTACATCATAACTAACCTAACCTAACTGATATTTGTAATCTGAAAGTATAAATGCATGTGGAGAGTTTAAATTGTACATCTGCATTTTAGACCTTGGCTAAATTTGGTGTATAGATTGATTGCCTGATAGAATATAATCCGTCTATAAGTAGTTTAGTTTTTTACGACAAAAGCAACAAACTGAAACCGCAAAAACGCATATATTTATTTATAAATGCTATATTTAGGTTGTTAAATTGAGTTTGAGTAACTTCCTGCTCTGGGTAGGTATATTGTTCTTTGAGGGCGAGATTGCGTATTTGCGATAACCTTTATTCTGTTGGCTTCTATCTCATTTTCAGAGACGTGCTGGCGACTGGTGATAAATGATTTGTATTTGTTTTATCACAATAGATAATAGTCGCAGCTCCATTGTACAGAAATAACGTTTAATTCACTGAATGAAAGACCATTTTAAAGCTTTTCAATCAATTTTTACTTTTAGCTTCATTTGAGACAGACAAGTTTGAGACCATCCATTTTGTTAGGATTGTACATATTACGCAAATGCTGTTTAAACATTTTATAACTCTTACTTTGTGTACATCGTAAAATATTTTAAATCATTAAATGTTATTTCTGTACTATACAAGACTCTCTGTTTCATTTTTGCTAAGGTACTTAAAGGAAGAAATAAAAAAATAAATAGCACATTGAAATTTAACCAATTTAGAAGAAAATATGAAGCAATATATTTGTTTATTTCTTAAGGTTCACTCTCAATTATTATAACTTTATGGATTTATAGATAACTACTTGATTTCCTGATAATTGATATACATTTTCAAAATGTTAAAGATATCCAAAACTCTTCTATTCTCCGTTTGATCGCGTTACAGTTACAAAATAATGATATTCAGCTAGAAACAAACAACGGGAAACGTAAATATTATTGGAATGTATCCGAATGTAGCTATGCATTCCGGTGTCTGTTTACATTTGGAATATCATATAAATTACTGAAAAATATATCAATTTCTGCCAGACAATACACATTTTTAAAGGGTTGTTTGATAATTTTAAAACATTAATTTTATAGGAAGATTTGGGGTAGAATATAGGCTGTATGGTTTATGCATTAAAAAGCTTTATACCTATGTTATAGTCAAATCCCGAGCTTCGGGGTTTGACTAGGTATAACCTAACTATACTATATCCACATAGTTCCCGTTCCGGTGGTTTAAACCTATCCGGGATAAAACCTATCCTATGTGTTAATCCAAGTTACCCTCTATAGATATGTAATATGCTCAATTTCATTGTAATCGGTTCAGTAGTATTAGCGTGAAAGAGTAACAAACACACACACACACATCCTTACAAACTTTCGCATTTATAATATTAGTAGTATAATAATATGACATATTTAACCATTATTTAACATTACTTTTACACTTATTTAAACTTATTTTTTAAATTGAATTTATACATACAAATTTTAAGGAAGTTGAGAAAATAAATATATTTTATTTTTGAATATATATATGTATATTTTTATGGTATGTAATACGACATAAGATATTATCTCCAATGACACATACTTTATTAAAGATTACTGTTAAATTAATGTTGAACATTTCAGTGTAAATAAGTGACGTTCGTAAAAAGTAAAAAAATCTTTTATTAGCTCTACATTGTATGTGACTACTAATTATGAACTATGTAGGTCTGTGTGTCTATATTTGCGGTCCCCTATATCGTGTAATTATGTGATATTGATTCACAACCTAGGATGTCATAGGGTATTGTGTATACGTATTTAACAATGTAATACAACGTGTTATTATCTAACGGTTTGCATTCCTCCTTATAGAATATAGATATGTACATAGTTAGACAATAAACAATATTCATTTATTTTGTTAGGTATTCTCAACAGTTGCCAACGCTATCAAATAAATCAAGAGAAATTTAATCCCTTGAATAATTTCCAAAATTTTACTAAGTACGTAATGTATGTGACACCAATTCATTTGAATTTCATCAAGATCGTTTTGGTATTTCGTGAAATAAGAACATAGAGCAAAACTCATACGAGTTACGAAACAAATATATTACGCTTTTGTGCGGTTTTAGAAATTGATCCATATTTGTTCTCTTCAAACACGTCTATTTGAATAGAATAAACTTTTGCAGGCATCTTACTGAGATAAGATATCTTTTGAGTATACTTTAAAAGGATTCTGAATGGATTCGTGAGAGCTCTGAAGTTGGGGGACATGTTGAGTAGCAATCTTTGGTTGGCGTTCCTCCAACAGATAAAAGTCAGACGGACTAAGATGAAATACTAAGATATTAATATTCCCTATTTATGTGTGCTGCGCGTGGGACTCTCTAATAACTCGACGGAGAAACAATTGATTGTTGTTTTATGAAACCTTGACGTCAATGTCAAATAAAAATTTGTCTCAAATCGTGTCAATACTTTGAATATTCTATAGCATCATGATTATCTCATATTGCAAAATGAGTATCGTTTAAAAATATTACCCAATTATACTGAAGTTGTAGTTAAAACTTCTCTAGCAGTTCCAAACACATTTCAAATAACTTAAAAGATATTCCAATAATATTACTCAAACTTCAAAATATAATCGTATGAAAATTTGTATTCTGCAATTGTACGGTCTATACTTGAGTGTAAATTCTATTCCAAATTAAACTGTATCACTAGCTAAGCCGACGAATAGAGCAGAAACATTTAAGCTTAACAATATATAAATAAAGCGTCATAAAAATTATCTCTCTGCTAATTCAATAAGCATCTTTGTGGGAACATTCGAGGGTAAACAATACTAACGTAAACAAGAGGTCTCATTCCTTGAGCCCTAACGAGCAAAACTGAGTTTCAGATGACAAAGGATCTTTGTGAAATTAACTCCGAATTTCTTATTTCGCATGAGTAACTTGTTTGTTTTCTTGACATCTAAATATGGAATTATTTACCGTTGCGAAGCGACTCAGGGAGATTATGTTTTGCATCATTAAACGTGGCATCTTTTAAATGTTTAACTCGCGATCCCTTAAGCTAACACGTTACCATATTCTTGTATGACATCGCATTCATTTAGGGTATTATTTAACAAAGGCTTTTTCCTATTAATATACGTTTGCGTACGGTAAGGTCTCTTTGTTGCCCTTAATTTTATATTTACTAGCTGTGTATATGTTACATGGCCTTGCTCATTAAATGGACTATTGTACACATTAATTAATATAATATTTATTATGCTATTCGCACAATTCTTGAGATTAATTCGTTCAAGCTAACTTAGTTAAATAATGGTAAGCTTTATTTGGTATTTAAGGATATTAAACTAAAACTAATGTGCAATATTATATACAAATGCATAATAATTCAACATTGATAACAGGTGCCACGTTAAATTTTATAAAACTTTCAAACTAGGTTTCCCATATACGCCGGGAGGCAGAAAGTTAAAAGATTTTTTCGCAACAAAACCTTGCATTATTAATTCTTGCTCCATTGTAGAACATGACTAAACGAATTTTCATCCAGCTCGCAGGTATCCTACGAAATATTAATGTCGTCTGGTCCATTGCACTCGCTGCAATCTCGGTGACTCTTCCGATTAACAGGGTGCTTGTGAATTGAAGAAGTGGTTAAAGTCTATAGACTTTGGGCTTGTGGCTATCAATGTAGGTGTGTTTTAAAAAAAAATATTTTATAAAATATTTAATAAATAATTGGAAATGTTTGTGTTGTCTATTGTTGAATTTAAAAATGATTCTTTTCACTTTGTAAGATAGCAAAAAAAGATTTATCTATCATTGAAATGTATGTTTATGTTTATATTTAAATAAATGAAACAATATATATTATTAATAAATGAAATACATTTTTTCTAACAAAATCGGGCGGCTTTTTCTCTAAAATATCAAAGAAATAAACCAGATATTCGATAAGTCGAATGTGTATAGTGAAGTGTTATACTTGAGAATTTCAATTTTATTATCTCACAGCTTTTCCCTGGCTTTGGTTTTGGTTCTAACGTGTCTGTAAATACATTTTGTTTTGATCCCTTCAATGTTTTTGAAAGAGATTTTCCATAAATAGAGACAATTTTTTACTGTAAGTATTTAAAGTGATGTTGCCCCTTATATGAACTTTACAGAAATAGAGAATAATATGACTTCCAAATTAAGCGACTCGTTGTGAATTATATCACATAATGTTCCTAATCATCGTGTTTCCAAGTGTTCAAAGTAGGCGCACAAACATGCGCCTTTTATTCGTTCAGAAGACGTAACAATGACGGGCTGGGTTGTTAAACTAGAGTGCCTCGTCAGCGGAAGGCTTATCTCGCGAAAAGTAGGTTACAGACCATTTCCTTTAATATGAAAGTTTTTCCTTAATAATATTTAAATATAGTTAAGAGCGACGTCGGAAAATCTCTCCAGCTGCTTGTAATTGAGTTATGTGCTTTTCCATTTTGCATCTGCCAATAGGATTATGGAGATGTTATGGCTTTGTATATAATGCACAAAAGTTATTATTACAAGAGACAAGTTTCGTATTATATTTAAGATCACACATATTATGTGGTATGTTACAAGTTTTGGAATTTGATCTACATAGACTTAGGTATCGTGTTTTGTTTGAATTGTGTTGTGATGCTATAATATTTTATTCATCCAACGATTAAATATTATAAAAGTCCCTATTGATGCAATTTAATCAAGAAACTTAATGTATGGCAAAAATCTTCAATAAAAATAGGACGAAACACGGATTTAAACCAATGTCGTGAAACCGCATAAGCCAGACGCTCCGAACGATTCTAAGGAACGGTTTCTTGTTAAATAAGTTTAAAATTCTATAGCTAGGAGCAATTCATGTGAGACTATGGTTATCCCACAAGTTTTATAGAGTTTGAAGTGTGTTAACATAACATTCCGTGTCTCGCTTAGGTAAAACCGATGTTGAATTTTGTTTTAGTCCAGGAGTAAAGCTTTCAGCTCTCCTCAATAATTCCCACAATCCCGGCGACCATTAACCGTTGGCTCAATATTTAATCAGAGAGCACTTTCCTACCGTTCATTGCTCTTTAGTAAGTCGAACGAAATTAGGGGTAAATATTGATGCCGTAAGGAGACAATCTCAATCATTCAGGCCCAATCTTGTAATTAAGTAAATTTTAATCGTCTTTCTAGTTACTAAACCAATATTGTAGTTGGTTAGAATTAATGTAATGTCGAACTTGTCACAAAGTTTTTGTTATCGTTTGCCGAAGCTTATTGTCATTCTGAAGTTATGGATTCGAACAATGATTTATTCCGTTTTAATAATTGAATACGCAGACCTCGTACAAAATTGTAATTGAATGTGTTTTGTGATTTCAATATAAACGTGATTGGTTTAAAGTATTATCAATACATGAAACCAAACATAAGTTTGATAAAAACGTTTCGTAAAATTACATTACAACTAGTTTAATAAAACTTTGTTCCATTTTTATCCCACCACCTTTTGTGGATATCCTTTTAATTGTCTTTTGAATTTCATGACTTGACTCTGACTTTCATGTTTGCGATCGGTACATTTGAATCGGATTTTTTTAAAGGAAATATATATATTTTTCAATGAACTCAACAATAATAAGTAATAATTTTCGTTCAAGAGAATATTATATCGTTATATATATTCTACGAAGATTTCCTATCAAATTGATCACACCTAATCAATAATGTAGATTGTAGGTACTTCTTAGTAGCGGGAGCAATGGTGACCTTACAAAGTTTTTGGTTGCGAAGACGAGGGTATTAAGTCGCCGTCCCTCTAATTAATGAGGGCTTGACCTAAGTAAAACTTCCAATCAGATGTAGGTAGTATATTCTCGGCGTTGTGAATAGTTAACCTTCCTATTTCCGTAATCTAATTTTAAACGAAAAATAAGGCATACTGAACTTATGAGAACTCATAAATAAAGAACTTTGAGTATTAAAGATAACTCTTTTTGAAATTAAATTGAATAACTAGTGGCCAGTTTTATCATTAAACAGATCTAGAATCATCAAAATTTGATAACTCTATACAAAGTTAATGTAATAGCCTTATAAAGAGGAAAATTAAGATTGTTTTATATAAAAACAGGCAGGAGCAAAAACAATAAATTTTCATTAGAGATGGCGTCACAAATCTGAAACGGGAACATTTGTTTTAATTCGTGATTTATTCTTTTGTGTTTAGTACTTACGTTATCATTTCATTTATAAATTGAATATTAAATATAACTTTATTGTAATAACGACATAATCTAAAATCGAAGTCATAAAAGATCGCAAATATGAACTAAAAGTATATAGCAATTTCTTCATATACCACTATCTTATAGCATATAAAGTATAAACCAATTTTAACAAAATCGATTTTTAAAATTTAAAGATCTTTACAACAATTTGTAATAGTAATTTATGTATTGAGAGTTAAAAATGTATTCAACATTTACATATATCAGCTTCTTTCTAATTTCTACCAAAACAAGCTCCGAATGTATGTTATTCGAACAAATGTGATTTGCCAAGTCCTATAAGCATGAAAATTTACCAAAAAATAATTAAACTGATACACTTTGAATACATAACCACCAAATTTAATTATTTTATAACGTGTTGTTACTAATAATGCGTTAGCGGTTTACGTGAACGTGTAAAGCAAATTACGTGAACATTGTATGTACAAAATGTGACATAGTCATATATTAAGGAACGCGGCGACAATTTTCCTCGCTACATAAATTTGCTGACTTAGAAGTTGATATTTTAATATAAAACTTCATATCTCACCGGAAACAAGAACGTCGAGCTATGAATATTAAGTGTTTTATAAATGCTATATTTACATTTTGTGTTAGTGAGTTTCAAACCACCGGGGAAAGTTTTTATGGTGTCACGGTGTGGTATCGCTCCTCTCAAAGTAACGTCTCGCGTGTCACAAATTTCGAAATATAGGGAAAAGCTGGAACGTGAGACTCGCTTATTGGTTTACTAGTTACATTTTCCTTGTCATTTATTACAGATACAGTACCACAATAGCGCAGCATGATACATCAAAACGGATAATCATAATTAATGATCTATTCATAACGTTAGTTTACTTACTTCCCATTTAACGTTTCGTGCGCTCAAATATTGGATATCTAAATCATTTCAACGTTGAAAAGGTAATGAGTGCCTACATATAACAACTCTAAAGCCTTCTGAAACAATTTGAAACATTATATCAATAAACGTAACAGGGTTGACAAATAGCACAGCGTTTCAATAGATATGACATGTTTCAATTACCGTGGGTTGGCGACCCTACCTCGGGGTTCAGCGCCATCCTATTTTTACATGAACTGAATAAACACTGAATTTGCGATTGATAATATATTTGTTTTTCATGGATCGGTAGAGAAAATAAATGTTAGCTAGCGTAGAGTTTCACGCTAGTTATTTTCAATAACTATTTGATTATTTTATGTCTAGTTTGTTAGGACTAGAATGAAAAATAAATTATTATTAGTAAACATGAAAACATAGAGCACAATACAATTATCCTTTTCGAAATGACAAATATAAACCAAATTTTAGTGCACTTATAGTACCTACCTATTATTGAAACCACAACAATTTCTCTCAAAACATAATATATTTGAAAAACCTGCCCTACTAGAAATGAATCAAAATAATAGAAATAGTAATGTTTTTTTCACACCAGTACGGCGGACATTCTACCTGATCTCTTTTTTATCTGAACGAGGACAATGCTTTTTGTGAAATAGCTTTTAAATGATTTAGGTCTTTTAAAGCGTTTAAAATGTGTTCAAATAATTTCAGAGTGTTATAGAAGTGAATTTAAATCAAACAGAGAGGCTTTATTTGTGATTTACTTGATGACAATGTTTAGGTATTATTCAACCTATATATAAAGTGTGTTTTGTAATAAATATAAAATGTACTTACCTACTGTCAGTTATGTTTCTAAAATGAAACATAACATACATACATTTTGAACATGAAAAAATTATTAGGCAATAAGCCTAATAATTTTATAAGGATAATAAATCCTAGATATAAAATAGGCTGATTGTATATTTGTGGTAAAGAGTTATATAAGAAGACGTTGTAAAATCTTAGAACTAAGATTATTACCGTATTCTAAGCATAAAGATGTTTCATTTTTTTAAACCCCGACCTCAATGCGTTCAGAGAAGGGTCGAATAAAAGAAACGACCTGTCACAAAAATTTACGCTTTCACCGTGAAGCAAAAACCCAAGCTAAACGTAATCATCCTGCAATTTCGCTTAATTAAGGAGCGTAGATGAATCGTATTCTTGCTTTAAACGTAAAGTGTGCTTTCATCTCACTGATTTTGTGCAAAACCTTTCACGTTTATAATAGCTCGTAAATTTGGTAGTTATTGTGCTGTAATTATAACAACGTTTAGCACTTTTCATTATCGTTTTATGTTAAGAATTTATTTTCAAAATTTTGGCATAAGATTATTGGAACGAAAATTTCGAAAGGGGAAAATGGGTGATATAAGTTAGGGTTATAATTTCGAGTTTATCAGCTAAGTAATAGAATGGAACATTGTATTTTTATAATGTTTGTTTATATATTAATATCTATATACTGTGCATAGTGTTAATAGTGATTAATTAAAGTATGTATATCAATTCATATCTCTTTTTTATGAATGAATAAGCATAGCTTAATGATTGTGAAAATAAAATATGCATTTAAAGCAGCAAAAAGCGAACCACATCCTCTACTGACTTAGTTTAATATTTTCTGAATTCTTTCACAAAGAGAGAGATTTGTGGGACCCCATCTAGGCATAATAGCGCTATCGATATGAAAAAGCCGATGCTCTATCTTCCTTTTTCCTTCCCTTTTTTAGCTTTTTTGAAAACATACATCAAATAGAGACGCCGTTAGATGCTAATTTGCATGATAAATATAAGCCCGAATTCACATACTTTTTATGTATTGTAATTAACGTTGTTGTAAAGAGGCAAGAGAAACCTGTGTAAATTTATTTTCATGTATCATTTTAACTATATAATTTGTATTGATGTATTGGATGTAGTCGCGATTGAATATTTTCGCTGTGTAATTAATGCGGTTCTTTAAATTTCTATTACTTTAATAATTAAAATGTAGCAAGTCTCAATGGAATACAAAAAATCCGTGTTGCTGGCATTGTGTTACATTAACGATGGATGAAGGGGGATCAAAAATAAATCGTGGATCTCGGGACAGGATTACAATGAATAAGGTATTAGGTGTTTAGTCGAAATCTATCTTTTGTACGCTTTGTTTTATTTATGGATTTGAATGTGTAGGTTCATCTCAATTCCTTTAAAATGCTTTTTTATCTACAAAATATGTTAGGAAATTTGAAGATATTAATAAATTATTTTATCTATAAAATAAAAAAGTTCATTAAAATAAAAATAAATAAATAGTTTTTCACTCAGAGGTACTTTTTAATCCCTAACATGTACACCAACGTATGTATTTCATATTAAACAATATACGATTCACTATAATATTCCGATCCTGTGCCAACATACACCTAGTTATAGAGATTTTGTAAGCATATGGGACTAACTCCTTCCAGAATGTATGTAACACATCTGATACATTTTGTTCCAAACGATCGACCCAAAGGAATTTGTTACATACAAACACAGCAACATTTGGACTGTGTATATTAATATGTACTTTGATTTATTATCACGACATTATTGAAAACAAAAGATAAATAGATTCGTGTAATGAAGTTACATTAAAATTAAAATAGAATAAAACAAAATGGGTTTTAAAAAATAAAATGTACCTATTGTTTCGGTTCATAACTGTAAAAATATAAGGATGTATTGTATAATGTATATGTATGTGTAATTTATAAGGCTATCTGAAATTATATTCTTTCATAGATCTATGAAAATTTTCTTCCATATATAGCTACAAAAGATATAGGTACGTACAATATTTTATTTTTCTACGTTTAAATTTTAATTTTTATCTAAATCTATTAAAGGTTAAGACTTAAAAATAAGTTCCAGTAATAAAATCACTAAGAAAAAGTCCTTAATTATAAGTGTTAAAGTAAAGAATAAAGATATTATTTTAATTGCTTGAAAGAAGCGGTTATTAGAAAATTTTGGCACGACGATACCTATTCGAAATGAGAAATTTAATTAAGGATCCGTAATTACGGTTCAAGATAATGAAGTACGTTAAAATTTAATTTTTTGGGTTGACAGAGTGCTTTTAAATAAATAAAAAAAAACAACAAAATACTTTTTCATAAGCTTTGTAATATATTCAATAACATCTCCTTTGTTGACATGGTCATCACTCTAGGGTTCCTTTAAAATTTATCTAATATCTACTTTAAAAAAATAGATTCAATGATATTTTAATCAGCATTCAAATTGTCAGAACTACACAAATTTAAATATAACCGGAAGACAAAAGTAGTTCAAACGTTCTGAGGTAACAAAGAACCTACCCCTTTTTTGGAAGTCGGTTGAAAATACACATTACAAATATGTTTTACATTTCAACGTCATCTGTTTTTATAACATTACAATAAAACATTCCGGTGTTGTATTCAGTTTTCAGTCTCGAGCGGAGGCGAGCGGCGAGCACGCGACGAGCTTTCATTTAGTTCCATTGAGAGAAACTAGATGGCGCTTGTTTCAATAAAATTTTCAGTACATTTTATTGTATTGAAACGTAAAAGCAAAAAAATCGTTTCACTTATTCACTTCATAGGCGTTATTCATAATTTTATATTCTAATTAATAATATTATTTATTGTTCTACTAAAACAGTAAAAAATTTAACTGCTAAAACATAATATGCATAGCACTAATCGTAAATAGGTAAGGAGATAGTTGGTTCGATAATAATTAATTAGGAGAAATTCAATGACATAAAATAAGTTAAAGAGGCAAGATTTTTTTTAATATCATGAAACATTTAATTAACAGATTGAGATGAACCATATTTGAAATGAACAAAAACAATTTCCACAATAATATTTTGCTAAAAAGGTTCATTACATACATTTCCTAAAACATTAACAGTTCCACGAAATGAAAATAACCGAGAGTGTCGGGTTAAAATTTAATTTGAGCAATTATATAGCTATGAAAGCTCGAGTGAGACTAATGAAATGCGGTTTTGCTATTTCAAACCGCCAACAGGCCGTATGCGCCAACTAGACGCATATGCGACGTAATTATGACCAACTGCACAATGCTACAGATCCAAAAATATAGCGCAATTGCATTTATCTCCTATGAATCAAATTCGTTTTAGTCGCCTTACGCACTTACACAAGCCCACCCTATTATGTTATGCGGACGATATTGTTATAAATGAATTATTTTTATGTTGTTTTTGCAGTTCTGTGTAGCATTTATAATGTAGGCGACTCAAAAACGATAGGTGAGTACAGTTTGTTTAAAATATCTATAAGTACGATATTGCCAAAATTGTACCTACGTTGATTAAACGATTTATTCAGCTATTGAAAAAAAAAATGAAAAATTATTTATTTCAACAAAAACACAGTATGTAACAAAACAAAATTTAACAACATCATATTTTGCTGTCACTTATTATACAATATAATTATTAACTGTAGCTCCCACACTAAGAGAACTTGTGTCGTGGGAGCTGGTACGATTATAACGAATGGATTTGCTCGTGGTACCGTAATTGTTGATTAAAAAGATTTAAAATAACTAATTTAAATATAAGATATGAATTGAGTACAACTAATGAACTAAATTTAAAAAATAAATATAAATAAATAAATTTAGTTCATTAGTTGTACTCAATTCATATCTTATATTTAAATTAGTTATTTTAAATCTTTTTTATTATTAACAGCCTTTTTTATTATTAACAGCCTATACTTTACTGTCAATAGAAAAAATGTAACGCATAAAATACTGAACATAATTTTTTATGTGTAATCAGGAGCAATTTTTGACGATGGAACTTTTTTGTTGGAAGCTGCTTTTAATTTGGGTATTTTGGACGCATCCCAAAATGAAGAGAATCCATTCGAAGCAAGTGTTATTAAGACTTCCCCTGGAGATTTGATTGAGGCAGAAAACGGAATATGTTCACTTTTAGATGTACGTAGACTGTTTTAATTCACATAATTATTACTTTGATTAAATAAAATTTAATTATGAGAAATGTTTTTTTATGAACGAAAATTTAAAACATTAAGCTTTTCAAGATCGTTATAGTGATTCCTATTATCATTAGATGCATATTTAAAGTTTTATATGTATTTATAGAACAATGTTTTGGGTATATTTGGACCCACAAGCAAAGCTACAATGAAACACGTCCAAGTTATCGCCGATTATCTTGAAATTCCACACATAATTACCGAGCCAATGACAGCACAGAATAGAAATTGGTCTGCAGTTAATTTATACCCGAATCATATGGCCTATTCACAGGTAATCTATCATGTCATAAGAATTATATCACTTTACGTGAAACATTTTCCTAACTTTCAATATTTTTTCAGGTTTTCGCAGATATTATAGCGATGAAGGGTTGGACAGACTTCACTATAATTTATGAAGGCGCTGAACTTTTGCCATTCTTGGATAACATTCTCAATATGGAAGATTTGGATTCAGAAGAACATATTGTAATAAGCGTAGTTCAACTGCCTGACGGAGACGATTTCAGGTGCGATATTATATAATGAGATATAACTTATGTTTATGTTGTATAAAACATAACATTTAAGCTTATGAAAGCCTTTTTCAATCGAAATTCAAAGCATTCATACAGGAGGTAAAAAAATGAACATTTTATAGACCAACTATTAGTATTATAGTACATTTATCTTATATATAAAATTCTCGTGTCACAATGTTAGTCTGCATACTCCTCCGAAACGGGTGGACCGATTCTCATGAAATTTTCTGTGCATATCGGGTAAGTCTGAGAATCGGCCAACATCTATTTTTCATATGTACCACGGGCGAAGCCGGGGCGGACCGCTAGTCTTGATATATTTTAATTGTATTGGCATATTTCATTTTATTGTATAACTTCATAACAATAGCATTGTATTTCCTTTGTTTCAGGTCTCAATTGAAAACTATAAAAGCATCTGGTTCAGTCAACTATTTAGTCTGTTGTAGCAGGGATAATTTGCCGTTGTTCCTAGAACAAGCACAACAAGTTGGTATTATGTCAGACGAACACAGTTACATTATTATGGACCCTGACTTTCATACAATTGATATTGATCCGTACAAACACGGTGGATCTAATATAACAGGTAAATGGATTTTTGACTTCTGTTCTCATGTTAATTATTTTTTTTTACTTAATTATTTACAACTAGCTGTAGCTCGTCGCTCCTTTTGCGTGTAATAAAAATATGTAACAAGATGTAATTTTAATTAAGCATACATTTTGTTTTTCAGGAATCAGGTTTTTCGATCCCGAATTAGATGAAATAAAACAATTTACAGCAGCTATCAATGATAAAGTAAAGGAGCTATCAGAAGGTCAAATAGAAACAGCAATAGAAGGACAAACCTTGAATTTAAATTTGGCTTTAGTTTATGATGCTGTTATGTTATACACTTCAGCTCTTAAAATAATGGGGTTAGAAGAAGGTGGGAATGTTACTTGTGATGCTAGTGAAACATGGAGTTTTGGATCCAGTATAATTAATTTTATAAGAACGGTAAGTATGTAATAACAATGTGATACATTATAATAGTAGAGATCACACATCCGCTTCGTTGCCTTTACTTTTTTAAATGTTAAAATTAATTATGATAAAATCGTGCAAATATTTCAACAGATGGAACAAGATGGCTTAACAGGAGTTATAAAATTTGACGAAGATGGTTTTCGTTCAGAATTTGAAGTTGACGTTCTTGAAGTTATGGCTCATGGCTTTGAAAAGGTAATTAAGGACGTAACATAACATAATTTCAGTAACATACCTACCAATATAAAAATTGCCAACAATAAAATTTTCAGATTGGAACTTGGTCAATGGAAGATGGTTTTACAGAGATGAGAAAGATAGTACCAGCTGTGGAGCAGGAAGGATCAGAGTATATGAAAGGCAAACACTTTATTGTTCTAACAGCATTGGTATGTAATGTTTTAATAGTATTTTTGATGTAGCTTTTTGAAAATAGAATAATTGAACCGTTTCTTTCGTAGAGTGCTCCGTACGGTATGCTCAAGGAATCATCATTGAAATTAGAAGGCAATGACAGATATGAAGGTTTTGGTATCGAAATAATTGAGGAATTAGCGAAAATGAATGAATTTAATTACACATTTGAAATTCAAGAAGATGGCGTTTATGGATCCTATGAACCAAAGTTGAAAAAATGGACTGGTATGATGGAGAAAATAATGGATGGCGTAAATATCCTTTATTTTTTATAAAACATAATCTTTTTACGATACTTCATATTTTTAAGAATACGGTAAAGCATTTTGTTAAATATTTTGATACGTTATATGATTCTTTGTACAAAATAATTGTTGATTTCAGAGGGCTGATTTTGCAATTACCGATTTAACAATAACAGCGGCACGCCAAAAAGTGGTAGATTTTACCAGTCCCTTCATGAATTTAGGAATAACTATTTTGTATAAAAAGCCAACTAAGCAACCTCCGGATCTCTTCTCTTTCATTTCACCGTTTTCGTATCAGGTAAGAATGGACCTAGAAAATAAAAATTTATTCAACAAATTGATCAGACTTATAAGTTAATAATTTACAGGTGTGGGGTTGGTTAGCTGGTGCATACGTCGGAGTGTCAGTGCTGCTTTTTATTTTGGGAAGGTTTGCTCCCGAAGAGTGGCAAAACCCATATCCGTGTATTGCGGAGCCTGAAACTTTGGACAATCAATGGACATTAGCTAATTCATTTTGGTTCACATTGGGAAGTGTACTGACTCAGGGATCTGAAATTGCTCCTATGTAATTATCATTACTAATCTAAATAAAAATAGTAACTTTTTTATACATTATAAACTATTTTTTATATTTCTAAACAAGTAATGAACTACTTTTGCATAGGTTTTTTTTGCATTATAATATTTTTATATAATGAATATTTTTTACATATTTATATTCTAGTGCTATTTCTACTCGAATGGCAGGCAGTATGTGGTGGTTCTTTACATTGATTATGGTTTCATCATACACGGCTAATTTAGCTGCTTTCTTGACTGTAGAGTCGAAGTTTTATGCTATCAAGAGTGTGACAGATTTAGCGAGTAATCCTTATGGTATAACGTATGGTGCTAAACGGGGTGGAGCTACCTTTGGATTTTTTAAGGTATTATTATGATAAAATAGTCTTATTTTTACTTTTCAAATTGAAATCAATCTATTAATGAAGCTAGAAGAATGTTAATATTATCTATCTAATAGACAAAAATACTACCAACAATAAAATGTACCTATACCTTAATTTTTTCAGGAATCCGATAATTTACTGTACCAAAAAATGTACGAATATATGGATACTCATCCAGAGTTAATGACTCAAACTAACGACATAGGGTTAGAACGGTAAGAATTTTTATTTATAATACAATATATTCTCTAGGTATTTATTGTTATATAAAATAAATTTTGTGCGCTTTTTAGTGTAAAGTCTAATGATGAAGACTATGCCTTCTTAATGGAGTCCACGTCAATTGAATATATGGTAGAAAGAAACTGTGATGTAGCGCAGGTGGGAGGCCTATTGGATAGTAAAGGATACGGTATAGCTATGAAAAAAAGTAAGTTTCAACCACGCATTTAAAACACAATGATATTTATTTTTAAAAGTAGAGTATTTACTATATGCATATTGTATAACTATCTATATCTATAGTAATATCATAATGACCTAATTTTGTAAGTTTGTATAATAATTCTTCGATCGAGTCTAATGGTAGGAACTCGTAGGCAATATAGTTAACTATTTATTAATGAATTTCTTGCTTTGTTGTTTGCTTGCTTGTTTAATACCAGACGAAACATTATCCATCCTTGCGCTATCCTGGAATTCTATAAAATATAAAAATATTATTTCATTCATTAGATTCGCCTTATAGACAACCAATGAGTGAATCAATTTTGCAATTGCAAGAACAAGGCAAAATAACGAGAATGAAAGATAAATGGTGGAAGGAAAAACGAGGCGGTGGCGCTTGTGCTGTGAGTTAACGATCTTAAAACTAACTTTCTATTTATTTACAGTTTGTGTGAGTATTATCTACCATAATTTAAATGTAAGTAAGATACTCGCACAAATCATAGTATATCATTGAAGCATCATCCTAGTAAGATAATAATATATTATCTTGATTTGAAAATGAATTTGAATAGTTTTTTAGATTTTAGAATATTGTTCATCAAATCTGACTAAAAATAGTTATTCTATGAAGTCAAATCTTTTATACATTTTATTACATCTAAATTCAGCCAGACTCTAGAAAATAAATGACACCAAAACTATTAGACCGGGAGATACTGACACAAAATTTCGAGTCATTTGTAACAGGATGGCGGTTCTACAGGGGTCTTAGTACGCAATGATAAAAAGAAAAATGATGGTGTGATCGCTGGTATCGGTGGTTTAGTCGCGTGGGCGTTAGCCGAACTCGTCGGAAAAATAGCGAAAGTCAAACGATTTGTAACACAAAAATTTTAGTATTTACCGATAGCCCATAAAAAAGAAGTAGGCGGTAGTGTCATGCCATACTTTTCCGGTGTGACTTACAGCCCGCCATACCGACGCGAATATGTTGATTTAAATAAAACAATTATTCAACCATTTGTACCAGGCTAACTTTTGCACAGGTAACCATCGTCGTGCAGACATTTACGAAAATCGCCATGCCATACTTTTCGGACGATTCCAAATGGTCGCCATACCGCCGAAAATCTGCAAAAAAAATTTATTTCGCCAAACTTTTTGTACCAGTATTGCATTGGGATTTTTGGAGAGTATTTGATAAAATGTGACCATTATTATATTTGCCATACTTCTAGTAGGGGGAAAAAGTGCTGTCATACTTGAAAAATTAATTTAGTATTAATTTATATAAGTGAAGATTTCCAACACCTAGATCTTTGAAATTTTGTATTTATATTCTTTGATCCTCAAACTTCCAAGAAAAATAAGTGCCATACTGTTACAAATCGTTTGACTTTCGCTATTTTCCGACGAGTTCGACTAACGCCCACGCGACTAAGCCGCCGGTACCAGCGTTCACACCATCATTTTTCTTTTTGTCATTGCGTACTAAGAACCCTGTAGAACCGCCATCCTGTTACAAATGACTCGAAATTTTGTGTCAGTATCTCCCGGTCTATATATTTAGTAAGCAGGTAAATTGATAGTCTGTTGGAATTATTTAGGATGACGATGCGGGTAGTGGAGACGCGCAGCCCCTCGTCCTGGCCAACGTGGGCGGCGTGTTCATTGTCCTTGTTGCTGGCTCTGGTCTTGCTGTAATTTGCGCTTTCTTCGAAATGTCTGTTGATGTCTGGATGATTGCGAGGAGGGAAAAGGTGTGTAAAATAATTACTAGACTAATTCAAGGAATTATTGGCTTTTAAAAATACGTTTTGTACATTTATTGTAGCTGAAATGTTTAGTTCTGATCACTGATGGAAAATGTGTGATTTTGAATTATGTTTTTTATCGCAAGATACATATATTTAAGTTTTAAATATATGTAGGTATATCTTGAATGGCTTACAATTAACCTTAATGTTTGTTATACCTTCTAATCTTTACAGCTGTCATTCAAGGAAGAGTTGATGGCCGAACTGAGGTTCATATTCAGCTTCAGCGGCGATGTCAAGCCAGTACGGCACAGAGCATCCACATCTTCTGGCAGCGGTTCTAAAGGTTCTAAGAAAACCAATATCCTCAATGAAGAAGAAGAAGAGCCTAAAGTGGAGGACGTTGACCCAGTTCCCACTCCACGGTCGGAGAGATCAAGCCACTCGCGACATACATCGCATAGTCGGAGACAAAGCAATGTCAAACAAATGAATCAATTTCGTAAATTGATTAAGGAGAAGTCTGTTAATTGAATAGCAAATTATTTGTGTAGTATGAATTAAAAATTAGGAAATTAATAGTTGTATTTTTCTTTTGTCCTACGACAGTGTAACTTGGGTAGTTTCAATTATAGAAATGATGATTTTAATATGAATTACAATTTATTCTTCTATTTCTTATTATTGCAAAGCAAAATAAAACTATACGCCTACATGTGCCTTTTAATGTTAAACCGTCTAGAAATATTGATCTTATAATTTAATGACTTCTTATTACTTACCACAAATTACTGTGTTCTTAGAAAATTCTAAGATAGGTAGGTACCTACATTTGCTTTGCGTGACGAATTTGTATTAAAATTAAACGTTATATAGAAGTCATCATTCGACCTATTTCTAAACTAATAGCATCTCGGTTTGAGAAATTGCGAATCATTCCTTACCGAAGAATCCTTCGTCAAGACAGTCCTAATGAAGTTACTTTGATTGAAGAGGTCAAATGCGTTGAGTCTGAGGCTAGGATAGTAGATCACATCGCTTCAAAAGGTTCGAACTCTGACTTCAAACTAATAGGCATTCAAAATGGCCAAGTAATACCTGCCTTACATTATGTGCGCAAGTTTTTTATATGGATATGTAATACTCCCACACGTAAAAACTACTGAATGTATTTTGATTAAATAATATAAATAATTTTGTGAATGTGATTTGTGTTGCATTAAACAAGAGATATAAAAGTATTAAATATATTGTAACTTTTTCCACAAAACCCAAGCATGTTAATCAGCCAGTAGTTATTATAATCGACTTCCCAAGTTCCCAAATTTTAACGTATTCAATTACTCACAACACGATACCCCAATAAATATACCCTGTACCAATTACAAACTGGACATTTATTATTTTTATAAAACTATACGACGGAGATTCTTCGCAATTTGTCCAGTTAATGGACACTACGTGAAAGATCGTGGTCACCGAGGTCGGTGTCCATTTCGCGGCCGCCACTAAAATAATGGCCAGTATATATCATGCAGGACTATGCAGATCTCTAGACTTGTTATAGAAAAACGCAGTTTGTTTCAGTCCAGATTATACTACATTCAATTACTTATATTTGTATGGAGCACGCTACGCATACCAATACGTGGTCCAAATATGAAAGTTATGTTTATGGTACGTAAAGAAAAGGTTATAAAAGTATTTGGTCAATATTGTATAAATTTCAACTACCTGTACAGTGTACACTGCTGAATTTAGAAAAACTACTCTCAATAGATGTTATTTTTTTTCAGAATATAGTTCACAATCAAAAATATTCTAATACCTACATTAATATTGAGTAAAGCCATCACTACAGAAAATTAGATATTTGCAAAAACAGAAAGAAAGCCTTGAAATATTTTTATCTAATATTAATAATATAATGGCACTAAAATATTATGTTTTCGCGTCGCGGAACACTTTTGTCGTAAAACAAAAGAAGTAAATAAATCTCCGAGCCCGTGTGGAGCTGAAAAGAAAGTAATTATTTCAAAGGTCACATATTTTATACTCTCTCATTTGGTATAATGGTTTATGTAGTACATTAGCTGGGGCACATAAATATCCAATTATTCCCAGAAATGTGTTACGAATGTTCCGTGTACATCTTTATTCTCAAACATGACAAGCGATAAAGGTTACTTAAAATCATGCGTCTTTCTGAAAATTGTTTGAATACGCGATACGTTGGTATGTAACGTAACGTTCGCTTAGGTTTTTTTGTCAGAATGAAAATGTAGAGTTAAGACATTATTCTCTTTAAGTATAAAATCATTTTTTGAATAACTTCATTATAATGATGGTATGTAAATTCAAAAAACTTCGAAAGTAACTAATAGATTGGTATTTTATATAATGCTTCAAATCAACTTTTTGATACTATGTCATTTGTAAGGTAATAAAACACTATGCTCATATTATTAATGTTTATTATATTATAAAAAGGCATTGTATTATTTATTGCACTATTCATTACTATGTACTTCTAATCATTTCTGCAAATCAATAAGGAAGTCAGTATAAGCTTTTTTAAATAATGAAATAAACATTATGACGTATTATAAAAAATCACATTCTACATTTTTACAACAATAACAATCTTGAAATTGATATTTTTTGTTTTATGGCATTCAAATGCTTTATAAATATAAATTTATAAAGAATAGAAAAAGTTCGAAAATTCGAAATTACTGCATTTAAAAAAATCACGTGTATTCCCTCCTTCTGGCAAAAGCGACGCTCAGACTAGAATGCCTCGAGTTACGCGAATGTTGAGTTCTATGCGTGTCAGTGGATCTTCCAGAGCGTATGGACTTGAGAGACTTCACCTCGTCCTTGCCCTCTTGTTCTGCCAGCGCTTCAGCGCTTCCAAGAGTCCGCTGCGGGCGCTTTACTGGTTTAATGTCACCGCTGAATTTGAGCGCGAATTTTAACTCCTCTATCAATTCGTATTTGAATGTTGTCTGAAAATTATAGGGCATTATTCATAGTCTGGTAGTTACAAGTTGTTGTATTTATACTAGTTTCTAGTTACTTACTAATTAAACTTTTTGTAATTCTATAAATCTAGAATTTGGTAAAATTCTATCTTGTAGTATGATCTAAATACGCAATAATTTATCTATCAGTTAGTACCTATTAAAAGTGATTTTGATTATTCTGTTACCAAAGATCAGCTTCAATTATTTACCATAAGCCTAAAAGTAGCGAAACATTAATTATTCTGAATTTACTTACAGTAAATACTCTCTTTTGAATAAATAACACAAAATTTATGTAGGGTTAGATCAATAAGGAGCCTCTCTGAGTTAAAGTTGTTAATCTAATAATTACCGACTTTACCGAACCACTCTACAAATTTTTAGAATAGAATATTTAGAAACAATTAGTGTTCGTAGTAATTTACTTTATTGTTAAGTTCGATGAGCATCTATGTAATTATCGTAGATATTATGTAAATCACTCAAAACAAAACTCAAAATGTATACGAAACATGTAAAACTGCTTGTGAAATTTTATCCGATCGGCAGACTATTACAGATAAATTTGTAATTTATAGTCAATCAGCACGATTTGTTGTTTTCAAATAAAATATACTTACATTGTATTTAACGGAGCGTTTAAAAACTCCCCATAGCATGTCCAGAGTAGAAATTAGAAGACCAATACAGCATCCGACTCCTAGAACCACGAATGCTCCAAGCATGTTCTTCATACCCAACTGTTTTTGCTCCTGGTCTTGTTTTTTCTACAAATTTTATACGATTATATGGATTTTTATCATTCATAATGTATTAATTTTACATGTAGGTACAAACAAAGTGTAGTTTCAAATTTGCTAAGCTCGTGATAGTATTCATAAAATAGAGCTCATAGTATTTAAATTTTGCGAATTACCTAGCAAACAATATAGCCTTTTTTTAATCAACACATTCCATTCGTGTTGCTTTCTATAAATAAACACAAAATTAGTTATCACAACTAAGTTTATCGTCTACAAAATACGTCCAATTAATAATAATCACTTGCAAACAAACCTTCAACCAGTTAACCCTATACCAAGTTGAAGTCAACAAAAAACCCGCTTTAATTGAATCAAAATTCTAATACATATCACTTTACATCCAGCGTGTCTCGCCAATTACAAGCAATTAGCATAACAACGTGTACCGGACGTGTGACATGGACGAATATGGGATTGTATTAGCTGCGGTTCTAATTGCGTTTCTATGGAACTGGCTTGTTGATCAATGATGTTAGTTTCGTTATAAATCATCGAACCAAATCATCATCAATAAGGGAAAAAGTGTATAGGAATTGGGTGTATTAGGGGCAGTGGTATTCGTTTACCATCATCATCTACTAGCCTCATTGTTAACACTTTTTTATTAAAGTGAGGAAATTCTGCCTGAGTAGTACTTGTTCGGGGGGTATAAGCACGGTTGTGTTAGACTCCGAGTTACTTAAAGCTGTGCTAAAAGCCAACACTGCTATAAACATTTTTCTGTCTCATTTATTTTGAAGCAAAACTAATTGACAGTTGATCGATTTCTTAATTTGGCTATAAACAATGGAACTGAATATTGGTTAAAATTAACAAATCTTGATAGCTCTAGTCAAAATATTTTCGGGCTGTGTTTCTGTTCAAATATGAGACAGTGAAGATAAGGAGATTGTTGTATGGTAATTAAGATACCTAACGTACACGAAGTCGCGGCCGTGACTACTTGTAAATAAAACTAATACCACAGTATTACAATATCTAATACTATGTAAATCTGGTAAATTTAAGCTTTATACAGGTAAAGTAAGCCTTTATCTATGAAAAGTATTCAATTATGGGATAAAGGAAAAGAGCGAGTAGCTTCAAAGACTTTATATCAATGTATGTTATAATACATTAAACGTCTACAAGAAGAAAAATTCCTGGAACAAACTGAGGAAGATTCTCTCAAGAGTATTAGCTGAAAAATGAAAATAATATCCGTACATATAAAGTATATACCTACAACTATAAATAAAATATATGTTGTATACAATATTGTGGCTAATAATAATTATTAATTAGGATATGTAAATTACTAATTTATTGCATAAAAATTTTAAACTTAAAACAATGTTTGAAATGAAAACTGTACTTAGCAAAAATTACTTTCTATTTGAATAAGTCAGAGCAAATGCATCCGTAGCTAATGCCAACCTACATAGTACTTACCTCTGATATTTGTTTTATTATCCGACTCAATGTAGAGCTTATTTTGTTTAGGGCCGATTTTTCAATGCTTGGATGAAACTTACCCGTCCAATAAATTATTACGTGATAATATTAAAATGCCACCTATAAACTGTCAAATATGGGCAATTAGAATACATTTTTTAAATGGTAGAGTATTACGTTATTCGATGAATAAGTTTTAACTAAGGATTGAAAAATTAGCCCTAAGGGCTAAGTGAAACTTATGACAAAACTATCAAACAGTTTTGTTCAAATAATTTTGTATAAACAATAATAATAATAGATAATTAGTAACGAATGTTTTCTTTTTATAATATTAGTGTTGTCAAGGATATATTATGGGGCACGAAATAGAAAAAGGTTTATTAGTATAATATAATATATCTTGAGACATACCCCACATTTTCCACCTCCCCTTTTTTCTTTCCACCAAAGATCCTTTAACTTCTGTATCTCTCCGGTTTCTTTGAGTTGAATTAAAGCATCATTTATAAAGAATCTATAGGGGGAACCTGTAAAGAATTCAGTTCTAAAGACAAATGAAAAAGTCATAGGTTATATTTTAGAATAAATTTGAACAGAAATTTCATAACGTCCGATATTATATCTATAATCTACAAAGGTAGGTAGGTACACACATACATGTAACATTACAGCATATCACTTTGCTTTATGTTAATTGCAAAACAACAGTTTGAAAACAAATAATTTATACCTTTTTTCATACCAATCCCATAGCTTTTAGAATCTAAAAGACCACCCACTTGTAGCAAATCGCAGTGTCTCTCTATTGTATACTCGATCGACGTAGATTCCATGAAAAGCGCGTAATTTGTCTTCTCCACCCTGATTAACGTGAAAAAAATGTTTTTTGCAAATGGCGCAAGAAAACAATAATTCTTCAAGTGGATAACACCATTAGTTAAAATATAATATTATTTTTTTTTTTTTAGCAATATTACACGAATAAATAAGATTGTTAACTGAATTGAATTTGAAACTGTTTATTTATTATGTATAATAGGTATCGTTCACAGAAAAATGTAATATAATATACTAACAATTCCACACCAACATCGTTATCTGGAACCAGCCATCCCTTCGAATACATTTTTTGATACATTTTCTGATACACTGGATTAGTGGATTCCTGAAAAAACATTCACTAAAATAATAATACACTTAAAGTTTAAAAAAATATTGCTAGTTATTTTATACTATTGCACAAAAAGTTTGAATTATTAACTTAAAGTTAAGTATCAAACAAATTAGACATTATTGCAAGATTTTAACAGTCAACTCTTGATATTTAGATCCACTTTATTCAATTCCCTCTTGTTTGTAATTCACTATATTTACCTTAAAAAACTGTTTCGTAGAGCCATTAGTCTTAGCGCCATAAGAAATAGATTTATGTTCATACAGTTCCACCACGTTTGAAAAGGGGAGGACATTCTTTTCCACCGTGAGGAAGGCGACTAGAGTACCAACGTATGATGCCACTATCACCATAGTGAAGAACCACCACGCACTGGTTATGATTCGAGGAGCTAATGCACTGAAAATGTTGTAAATATGTTTTAAAGTAGAAGAATTTGACTATATAAAACAACTAACGTTGCTAACATCTCTGGATTTTAGTAATGCGTTTAATACAGTTGACCATGACATACTTCTTAGCATGTTACGTTCTCTTAACATATCTCCAACAGATATTGATTGGTTTCGTAGTTATCTACAGGGACGTCAGCAACGCATCCAAGTTGATAATACTCTTTCTTCTTGGGCTAATGTTACTGCTGGTGTTCCACAAGGTGGTGTGCTTTCCCCTCTTCTTTTTAGTATATTTATAAATTCAATATCCCAGAACATCACTTCTCTCTATCATATGTATGCAGATGACTTTCAAATTTATTGCCACGCAGCGATCGATGATTTGCCGAATGCTGTGACCACAATGAACAACGACATTTCCACTATTGTCAGATGGAGTTTCAATCATGGCCTAAACGTGAATCCCAATAAGACACAAATTATTGTTTGTGGTACGAAATATTTCGTATCCAAGATAGATTGGACTTCTCTGCCAAAAGTTGTAGTTGATGGGGTTGCAATACCATATCGCAACGAAATTAAGTGTTTAGGGATTTGGATCGATTCATGCTTAACTTGGAATAATCAAATAAAGGAAGTGCGTAAAAAGGTTTTCGCTGCTGCTAGTTCTATTCGCCGGCTACGCAACTTTCTGCCAACACTCCTTTTACCTATTATAGATTATGCCGACGCGTGCTATCCTGACCTCTTTGAATACCACCTTGACTGCCTTGAGCGCCTTCAAAATTTTTGCATAAGATTTGTGTTTGGCTTGCGCAAATACGATCACGTCTCCGAATTTCGTTCTAAGCTCAAATGGCTTCCCATTCGACTTCGCCGAAATACTCATATCCTTCACCTCCTGTACTGTGTTCTGTTTGATCCGAAAACACCGCAATATTTAAAAGAGAGATTTGAGTTCCTTGTGTCTAATTTACACCCAATTCGATCATCAAATAAGTCTCGTCTGGTCGTACCGGGGCATGTAAATCATATTTTTAATTCTTCCTTTACTGTGCGTGCCATCAGGCTATGGAATGATCTACCATTAGACATAAGAGAAGCTCAATCTCTACTCACCTTCAAAACACTGCTGAAGCGATTTTACCTGTCCATGTCATGAACTCTGATCTACCTGTTTCATTTAAGTTAAATATTGTTGTATTGGTGCTGTCACCGTATGTGTCTGTTTTTCAACTAGTAAGTAGCTCATTTCTATGTGTATGTATATATGTATATGTATGTATGTGTATATATGTATGTATATAATAGGGATGTATATATGTACTTTGTATTTATATTATTTTATCTACATATACTACTTTTATGTATGTATGTATGTGTATGTAGGTTTATGTAAGTATATGTATGTAGGTATATTATGGATGTATATATGTTCGCTGTGTTTATACTATTTTATTTATGTATTTTAAACTATAAATGCACCTCTTGCCCATAAACTAATACTTACACTGTTTTTCCTTGACCACCAGGTTGTCTGGAAGAGATCGCTGTCTTAGCGATAAGACCGCCTGTTGTGCTCAACTGTGTCTATTTATTTTATATATTTACTTTTGTAATTTTTATTTATTGGTGCACAATAAAGTATTTTTGTTTGTTTGTTTGTTTGTATATAAACCACGACGAAATCCAGAGCTTTATACTTATAATCTTGTATCGTTTTAGGTACAGGTTGAACATTTTTCTGAGAAATCATATTTTCGTGACGATTGAACCGAATTAAAAACTATTTTTAAATTACGCGATTATTTTTTACCAAAGTTTTGTTAATGCTCAAATCATTTTTAACGTGTCTTATATCAAAATGAAAAGGTAGAATGAATTATAGGATGACTAGGTACTTTAAATTTAATATAATATTTAGAATATCCTAGAATAGAAAACCTTTATAGTCCACCTAATTTATAGCTTCGTTCCAGGCACGTAACATAACGGACCATATAATTTTCTCATATTATATTATGAAGATGAATAATTTATAAAACAGAATTTAGTGGTAGGTACTACTGGAAATTATCTTTGGTTACTTTATTTAAATCAGAATTACGTAAAATTCTAGTACTCCACAGTACACATAATAACTGCATATAATACCACAAATCCCATACATATAAATAAAAAAAAAATAAGTGTATCCTCAGCTAATAAAAAAGATGGTACTGAACGAAATTCATTAAGTATTCTTAACTTGAATTAATACTGTCCTAGTTTCTAAGCACCCTTATCGTAGAATAAAATGGAGTTTGTGACCATAGAGCATAAAAGGTAACAACTCTTTTAAAATAAATACACTTACATTGGAGCTATTTCAGAACCTTGCTGCATAACAGATCCAATGATGAGCCACACAGAGTTCGCGAAACTGAACTGATTTGTTAGTTCTTCAGGCGATTCAATACATGGTACCGGATTCTGCCATTCCTTGTGAGATATACGACCCACAAATATCATGATAACACCCAACGCTGATTGAACTAGCACCATGTAGTACCATACCTGAAGACATTTGTTTTTATAATATATTTATAAAATTTAAATAAAGGATAATTAGGTTTTTTATAGTAGAGTGGGCAAACGGGCTTGTGGAGCGCTTGATCGTAAGCAAGTCCACCGCCCATGTTCATCTACAGGGGCTTCTGCAGATGCGTTGCGACTTTGTCTCTAAAAGATACTAATCTCTAAATGCATATTAATTATTTGTAAGGTAGGTATTTTAAGCTGTACAACATGGTGTTGATGAGAACAAACCTTATATACATGTTTGAATATTGGGGAATAAAAGCACAAAATACAAAGCAGAATATGCCGTAAAAAGTTAGTTTACTCTAATAAAAACGCTATACAACATTTACCAGTTCCTTTTCTATTGTTTGTACAACTTTTAATTTATATTAACAACAAAAACATAATAAACCTTTTCCTTCATAATAATAAAACCACAGATAATGCTCAATGCAATACAAAGTTCTTTCATAACAAAACCGCACCTCCGTTGCTCGGTTACAACTTACAATTCTATTGTACTGCCGACTGCGATGAAGTCAATGTGCAATATTATTATATTTTATTTGTGCTAGCATTCATGTTAAGAAGTATTTAATAACGATTCTTTAATTTTAATTCTATCACAATTGACCAAAGGAAAGTTTTAAAGAAAAGTTTCTTATGATTTAGAAAATTCAGAACTGTATATCAACTAAAACACATAAACTATCAATAAAATAAAAAAAGTTAATATTATGTACTAGCTGTTCCCCCCAGTTTTACCCGCAGTGCTCCGCTCCTGTTGGTCTTACCGTGATGGTATATAGCCTATAGCCTTCCTCGATAAATGGGCTATCTAACACCGAAAGAATGTTTCATATCGGACCAGTAGTTCCTAAGATTTGCGCGTTGAAACTAACAAAAAAAACAAATTCTTCAGCTTTATTATATTGGTATAGATAGGTAACATTTATTTTAAACATACTAACCTCTTTAGAGAATACAGCCATAAATGAAAACATCTCTGGCGGTTGTTTACTGGGTTCCTTATACAATATACCAATACCCAAGGACATGAATGGAGTTGAAAAATCAATGCCACTCTGCCTCTCTGCTGTTATTGTAAAATCGCAAATGGCAAAGTCAGCTTTCTAAAATAAAATAACAATAACTAAGTGACTCTTTAATGTTGAATTTTATTAATCAATCAATTTTAGTTGATGGATATTGAGCAAATTAAATTACAATTATAAGTAGTTAAATCATGTTGTAACTTTGAATAAAACAAATAAAAAATAATTTAGAAATAGTTCTAAAGTTTATGCAATCCAGCACGTTTCATAATACCATACTTAAATACAGAATAAGGAATTCTAAAACTCAAGAAAACTACAAAGTAGCGAAACAAACATTACAAACTTATAAAATTCACCTCCTCACGTAGTTTTAAAACCATACCGCTCCATTTTTTATCTTTATTCAAACTTCCATAATCAGGCTCGACTTCAAATTCATAACTAAACCCAAGTTTATCTGCTATCATGTCGATTAGGTCTATAGTAAATCCTTCGTAACGGTCATTTCCTTCGAGTCTTAGAGACGACTCCTTTACGTAACCATACGGCGGCGTCTGAAATAATTTGGAGCCAGTTATCTTCTGCTAATGGTTGTGGTTACATTATCATTATATTCTAATGGTCTCTTGCAAGCTCTCAAATGTAATCATTTAGAAGTAATATTACTCACCGTAGAAATAAGAACTTTAAACGTTTTATTTCTCATTATGGTCTCCTCTGCTATTTCGGCATTAGAAACAAACTGTCTCGAAATTTCTAATTTATTGTTTTCCCATCTACCGATCTGAAATTCAATCAGCAATTATATCGAATACTAAACTTTTACAAAATAATGCTTAATTAATACCTACAGATTGGTGGCCGGCTGGAGTTAACTCCACAATATCAAAAAACACATCGGTCCTCTGGCCAAAACCGTCAAAAATTAACGATCTCGTCAAGCCATTAATCTTATCCTGCAAAGATTAGCATGTTAAATAAATGAATTATGCATGATAATAGAAATTTGGCAAAAACCTGGCACAATATTACCGTCTTCATAAAATCAATCAACGTCGATCCGTATACCCACGATTGATAGAACTCACAATTGAGCTGCGCCGGTTCGATCTCTCGCCGCCTGAGGTAGCGGACCTTTGATAGAGCATTAGCGAACACCATTACGGCATCGTGAATTAACACAATCTTCGTCTTAATGTTGTCCGGCTCTAACGTATAACCCGACGCTTCATTGAACTGAGCTGTGTAGTTGTACAGCATAACATCACCTAAATCCATTAGACGGAAACCTGGAAAACAACGTATGAATAAAACATTGGCTAGAGAATACTTTTGCTCAAAAATTTTCATACACATCGA